>NC_134687.1:300072154-300299654 GCF_050947455.1 Rhinoderma darwinii
TTCTGGGTTGGATACGTTGCCGACTTTTCCACAGCATATCTGACCAGTGTGAACCCTAAAAAAAGTTAGATGTACTTTCATGTCCCAGGAGGTCTTTACTGAATCAGACATTTCCAACAGTATAAAAAAAAAAAAGCCACCGATATTTCCCTTTCAGTGCAAAATCCTTTGAGGGTGTGAAACCAATACTACCTGACTAAGACTGAAATTAACCAATGTCCCTTTATATAGTAGACTGTCTTGTTACACTCCCTCCAAAAAGGTCTCTATTTAAAAAGGGAACCGGTCACGAAGATAATTTTTCACTACCTAAGGCTGAATTCACACGAGCGTGTGCATTTTGCGCACGCAAAAAAACGCAGCGTTTTGCCTGCGCAAAAGGCACTTGACAGCTCCGTGTGGCAGCAGCATATGATGCGCGGCTGCGTGGTTTTCGCGCAGCCGCCATCATTACGACACTCCATTTGGATGTTTGTAAACAGAAAAGCACGTGGTGCTTTTCTGTTTTCATTCATCCTTTTGGCAGCGGTTGCGCGAATCACGCTGTTCACATGGAAGTGCTTCCGTGTGACATGCGTGGTTTTCACGCAACCACTGACTTCAATGGGTGCGTGATGCGCGAAAAACGCTCAAAGAACGGACATGTTGTGACTTTTACGCAGCGGACCAACGCTGCGTAAAAATCACGCACGTGTCTGCACGGCCCCATAGACCAATATAGGTGCGTGTGATTTTCACACGCGTTGCACGGACGTATATCCCATTCGTCTGAATAAGCCCTAAAGGGTAGTATGAGTTAGGCTCTGTTCACATCTGTGTTGTAGTTTCAGTTTATAAACTACGCAGTGCCAGATCAATCCTACAATGGAGGTAGCCAACGGCACCTATTGACTTTTAGTGGGTTTACTCATGTTGTCCGTCGTTTTAAATGGGAAGAATACGACTCCATGCAGGATGAAATTTGCAATGGAGCCTCCTAACCTTAGGGACAGGGTCAGGCAGCATAGACCGTAAGCCAAACACTTTAAAGAGGAATAGTACCTTATACACTGGGTCACATCCATTGTAATGTGCCAGACTAAAGGAAAAGTTACTACTACTACTACTACTAATGTTTGGTTCCCCTACGCCACACCCCACCCTTCTCTCTGTGATTGGTAGATTCGCCAATCTCAGGGAGGAGTTAAACTGTTCGAGGAGCATAGAGCGCAGTATCAAAAGCAGTTTTCAGGACTCTTACAACACATTGATTAATTTTGTTTTCATTGATATCATGGAACCACGCAAAAATTATAGTCCCCATAAGTTTTGTTTGAGCTAAAATGGATGCGGCAAACTTCAGTGAGAGAGCGCCCCCCCCCCCCCCCACACCATGACTATAGGGGCAGGTTTCAGGATTCGCTGAGAACACTCTGGTCGCATCCTTTCATTGTTGGTGCAGCAAACAAGCTGTGGTCCATCGCTGCCAAAACAAAATCATCCTTCATCAGAAGTGAAATACCAGTCTTCAATCTTCCGCATGTTTGCAAGCCCACTAGAGATCCACTCTTAATTGCCTTTGTTAGCAAAGACTTGTTCTTAAGTTTTAGAGAATTCAATCCGATGGAACAGAGTCTGCGCCGCATAGTACTCGCAAATGCGGAAACAGCAGTTCAAGGGGCAATTAGGGATTTTTAAAAAGGACTATGCTGCAATACCTTGCATAGCCGCTGCGAAAGTAACAGAGTGTGCAAGTGTGAACAGCAATCAAATCGATTTAAACACTAAAAAGGCTGCAGCGCTTGTACGAGTGCTGCAACCCCTCTAAACAGTGGGGTGCCGAGAGTCAGACCACTACCGATCGGTTATTAATGGCCTATTATCTCCGGGAACAGACGTAACTTCCTTGTGCAGATCCTGTGCAAAAGATTGCCTTCTCAAGTTAGCGACAGTGTTGGTCTTTTCCTAGGTTCCCGATCAGGGTTTCCCTCGTCATTCAGGCGTTTTACAAGCCACGACACAACAGGACGAGACCACTGCAAATTATGAGCAATGTTCGTGTTAGTGTTGCCCTCTTTATGCAAAACTTTGATTACTTCTTTTCCTGGGTGTCATATCTGGTTTGTTTTCCATTTCTGACAAACCCAATGCACTGCTGCACGTGCAGGCAGTAGAGAACAGATACTGGGGGGAAATTCTGCCCATGGAAACCAATCACAGCACAGCTTTCATACTAGCAAAGCAGTTTAAGAAATTAAAGAAGAGCCTGATATAGCTTATATAGCCTTTTCAAGGTTCCAGAGGACAATTTGGGCAGATTGAATTATCCACACCGTGATAAACTTTCTCCCACCAGTGAATAAGAAAGCCACTCAGTGCCCAAAAACACTGCTATACAGTGTCCCAGAACAATAACAGAACATAAAATTAGTACATATCTGTTCGCTACATACAAGCATACACACGTGTGCATACACGCACTCTTACAAAAGCAGTTACCTATATGCTCACACACAGACACACGCTCACTACATATATGCACGCACTATATTATAGGTCAGCCGGTACATAGCTAACCGGTTACGCATCGGTTGGCCATGTACAGACTGAACTATAAAAGGTTCATACAAGGCACATTTGCGGATCCAAATTTGATGGAAGCTTTCACCCTTTGTAATGGGGCAAAATAGGGCATGCAGTAATTTGGAAATAAGACAGCGAGTCCTAAAATAAAAACACTTTTTTTTGGGAGATTGGGGTTTTAAATCCCCTTTAGCTTACATTACACTCTGGTTTGCTGCGGCTGCCAATTATGCATGGATCACAGGTTGTGTTTTTGGTACAATTTTCGCAGAATCTGTAAAGGAGGCTGTGGGAGCCAGGAGGGAAGGGGAATTGTGCCAGAGACCTGTTGCCCACCTGCCCTATAGCAGCTGCACGGTCTGCCTCCACTGGAATTACACCACTGGATAGAATATTGTTGTTTTTTTTTTATACCCATTAGCAGTATAAAATAGAAGCGAATATAATTACTTTGTGTATTCCAAAGGACAAGATGTTTTGCTGGTCATGCTTAAAGTTTTCAAGTAATTAAATACGTTATATCATTCAGCCTTATAGCAGGATACGGACAAGCATTCATATACAGCGTTTTTTTGTGCTTTACCTGCTTATTGTTTTCAATGTGAAAAAAACTGAAGGAGCCAGGTGTTCCACCGTAGTTAATAAGATATAAAATCTCATTTACACTTTGCTTGTTGAATCTCGTCCAATAAATGCAAAGTGCACCAAAACTCGATTATTAATTGAGCACATGGCGCTTTCCAAAATACGCCAATTTATTAAATACATAGGTGATTTTGTAAAGTTTGCACAACAGCCACGAGGTGGTGTTCGGAAGAAGCGTAACGCGCTTATCGAGTTGGGAGAAATACATCCTAGCATATGTACCATGTCATGTGGAAACCCAGCCTTACAACATGTGCCATAGACAACTAAACACGGTCACATAAATTAAATTGCATATTTAGCCTAACCGTCCATGCCTTTGAGAATAAGCCCATTTACCATTTCTATTTAAAGTGAAAAAAAAGGAGGCTCAAAACCATCATGCTCTGTATTCCCATTTGTAATTGGCTATATGTTTAACAGTTTGGTAAGGGTGTTTCAAACAGCACAAAGAAACAGCTTGCTGCCACCTCCCTCGCATGGCTCACCGCCACAGCTTGAACACTTGACAAGAGATTACGAAAGCGTCGGAGGGAGGTATATAAATAACAGACATACATCTGAGTAAGTGTGTGGGAGAGAATTATTTATATTGGTATATATGCTGCCTAAAATAATAAAAGTAAACCACACACATGTACCTCAACATAAAATAAAAACATATATATCATGTAATATATGCTTCTATTTCTCTTAAATAGCTGACACCTGTGGATGCCAATCTTTTTACAGAAAAAAACGGAAATGAGAGAGGGAGAAATATAGAATATATACCATGCATAATTACATACCCAAAAATGGTTCCCAAAATGAGACATCTTGTGATCCAGCAACTGGGGTGTAAGCAAGCAGCCTTCGGTCAGAGGAGGTCAGTTAGCAGTCACCAAGCTGAAACGTCAGAATGAATAAGTGACAACAGAGGAACTGTATGGGAATTCATACACAAGAGAAAGGGAGGGAATACAGGAAGAAAAATATTAAAAGCATATAATTGGTGGACAGCAGAAGGCAGCTCGGAGGGAAAAAAAAAAAAAGATAATTCGAGTGAAAACACATATTGCTAAGGAGAGACTTCTATGCATTTCCATTCAGGGTTTCACGGATACCAGCCCTTTATTGCCCTGTATGCCATTTTAAAGTAACGAGATTACAACACAGTATGGGGGGGGGGGGGACCCCACTAAGCAGACTATGGCAAAGAATATTTCTTCAATTTTAGAACCTGCACTAGAGAAATGACAGCTCATTGCGGCTGCTCTTTCTGGTAATACTGACTTTGTCTTTGTCCCAGTTAACACATGTCTAAAATAGCAACCACAAGCCACTTTGGTGAAGAATTTCTTCTGTCAATCTACTATGAACAGACCGTCAGGGTTCTCATAGGGCATATTTGCAGTGTTTTCCAGCTCCTTAGGTTTACATGTAACGCAGCGACCATGTTGCATGTGATTGAATAAGGGCTTGTCCACACGTAACGGATTTGCTGCAGAAAATTTCCGCAGCATTTATGTGTCACCTAGCAGACAATCCACTGCACAAAATCCGCATCATTTCATGCATTGTGATGGTGAGATTTCTTCTTCCGGTGATGTCATTTCCACCCTCCGTAAAAAAATTCCACAGAAAGTTACGCAGTACTAGAACTGGGCGATCTATTTAATTCACCCGTAAGGCCTCTGAAGATTCAGTTTTGTTTTGTTTTTAGCAGAAATCGCTGAATCGATTCTTTAATGGCGCCGTGCTGCAGGAGGAAGCTCCGCCCCGCATAGTCACTGCCTGGTCCACCCAGCCTGACAAGTTGCGCCCCATTGTGTCCCTCCTTCCCACGGAACTGCCGTTCTGTACTGAACAAAATTATACAGTATGGAAAAGCAGTTCCATGGGGAAGGACGCCTATGTATATAGCCACACCACCCTGTAGATGGCACCACCACCCCGCTGATCGCACCCCCCCCCCTCTCACACACCCGCTAGTAGATCGCAGCACCCTCCCCATCAGAAAATAGCACCATTGTAGCTCCCACTAGGAGCTGAATCATCGGCCAAGGCGTCTGCAAACTCTGGCAGGGGATACCGCTCCTAGGAGTCCCTGACGTCTAGCAACACATGCAGTGGACTTCAGGGGCTCCCTCTAGCGGAGTCCCCAGCCAGAGCATCTCAAGCCGGGGACTCCTGTCTTGGGAGAGCCCTTGACGGCACTGTCCATATATGGCAAGAGTCCCGTTCACATGCACCGTCGTTGGGCCGGCTGACACACTGACTGTTTTTCACGGTCCAATCAGTCGTGTGTGAATCCAACCTAAGGCCCTGTCCACAAAACTCGTCAAAAACCGGCCGAAAATGCTTTTGCATTGATTTCAATGGGAGGCGGCGCGGGAGAAAGAAGGGACACTACCTATCTTCGCGCGTTTACGCCTCTGAGCTCCCATTGACATCAATGAGAGGCAGAGAAAGCGTATTTCGCTGAGTTTTTTGCCCGTAGCACTCAATGGGCACGAGCGAAAATCGCGGCAAACGACGTGCAGGAAGGACAAAATCTGCCTCAAAATCCCAAACGGAATTTTGAGCCAGAATTTTCCTCCTGCAGAAAAATCAGTGTGAACACAGCCTTCGCATAATTTATTTAAAACCCAATCGTGGGGCTGGTACTGCAGTGTGTCCTGCTCAGACATCAGACACTGTAATGTACTCTCCCCCCAAAGCGCCCGCTAGGCGACATCTGCCTGGCCCTGCTGCAATTTAGACTGCTCTCGCCTGCAATGTCGGAGACCGGCTGAGAGGGATGTTTTTGCACGCAAAGCATAATGGATTACAGATTTGGTTAACCTGTTCCCTGCCGGGGAACACAGAAGTTATAATCAATTAGATACACATTTTTCCAAAAGCATTTCTAATAAAAATGTATTTGCAGAGGTTAAAAGTTGCGAAGTTACGATTACAGAAATATAAAAAAAAAAGTTAATTTATATAAAGAAAATTATTAAACCCTACCCGACATTTGACGTATACATACGCCAAAGTCGGGTAGGGGGAAGTATGGAACGAGCTCACGGAGTGAACCCGCTCCATACAATGCGGGTGTCGGCTGTTTGTTACAGCCGACACTTCAGAGTAACGAGCGGAATCGCGCTCGTTTAACTCGTTAAATGCCGCGGTCAATAGCGACCTCAGCATTTAAATAGTTAGAAAGAGGGGGAGACCCCCTTTAACAGCTCATCGCGCCCCCCACAATGCAATCGCGGGGTGGCAATGGTTGCCTGGGGGCCTAATGAAGGCCCCCAGGTCCACCATCTTTGTGCCTCCGGCAGGGCTTAATAGAGGCCTGTCAAAATCACGATATACAGCAATACATTAGTATTGCAGTATATAGTGCAAGCGAACCAACAATCGCTGGTTGAAGTCCTAGGGGGACTAATAAAAAAAAAATAGTAGTGTGGGTTTTTTTATGTAACAAAAAAAAAAATTTCAAATTAAAAAAAAAAACCCTCTTTTCCCATTTTCCCCCTAGAGCATAGTAAAATAATAAACATAATTGGTATCGCCGCATCCGTAAAAGTCGGAACCATTACAATATATCATTATTTAACCCACACGGTAAAAGCCATAAAAAAAATAGATATATATCCTATCTATATGCCAGTACATTAGCCTGTGTACGGATAGTACACAGGCAGTTGTTAGGAAATGCCATATTTCCTGTCAGCGCATACTTCGGTAAGACAGCCCTGGGGTCCTTCAATGGACCCTGGGCTGTCTGCCCATATATGGTATGGCCCTCGATCGCGTCACAGGAATTCCCTGTGATGCAATCCAAAGGGCATCTCCCCTTCTCATTTTCCCCTGAATGCTGCTGTCAGCTTTGATCGCAGCATTCAGGGGAATAGTGGCAGAGATGAGAGGTTTCTCTTATCTCTGCCGTTAGAGCGGGGCTGCGGCTGTGTAATACAGCCCTTGCACCGCTCCTAACAATAAATGCGCACGCAGTCAGCATGACGTGATGCGGCCGGCGCTGCACTAATGAGCGGCAGTTCAGGCACTGAAGACAGAAAACGGGGGTCTTTTGCAGTGCTCCGCCATGTTCAGTCTTCAGTGCAACAGCTCATTAGTGCAGCGCCGGCCGCATCACATCATTCTGACTGCGCGTGCACTTCTCAGGAGCGGGGCAATGGCTGTATTACACAGCCGCAGCCCCGCTCTCATACATTCATGTATTACTATATTAAGCTGTGCGGCCGCCCAGCTTCGTATTGAAACCCATGAAATAACAGTATTGAACCGTTTGAGGGTGCACGGCATCGAAACAGTATAGAAGATTCAATGCATCGTGCATCCCTAGTATGTGTAGCATTTGCACTATACTCCATTAGTATGTTTTCACACAGAACCCCAAAGAACTCATTAGGATTGTTTTAGGGTCCCAAGAGATTCCTTAATGTTCTTAGTGTGGTACCAGGTGGTATATTGACATGTCATTGTCGGTCGGTTCTCCTACTGGGATAGGCTTGAGATCCTAAACACAAGCGTGCCATTTCCATTACTTTATGACGTTCATCCTCAATTCTATCTACAACCAGATAGTTATAAATGGAAGGTAACGTGAGCCACAGAGGGTAGGAACATGAGATTGTTGTAATGGTGGCCAAACAGTGCCTATTGCACAACTGGATCCAAAGTAGATCAGCGCAGGCCATTTCCCCACTGTCTAGGCACCCAGTCCCTGTGAAGCGACAGAATGGAATATTAATGACAAGGGAGAAAATTGGAGAGGTCTGTTCCACATGTCTATGTAGAACATCACGATCCTCCAATATTTCTGCACCAGCAGTCAGAACCATATACCATAAAAGATTAGCATTGGCTGGTCACATTTTGGGCAATGAGCTTTGTTGGTATACAAGATTCCCTACATTCCACACTAAGGACTTTATTTCTAAAAGAGGACCTGTAAGCTCTGACATGTCTGTCTTAGTAAATAATTGTATTCTCCATGAAACAGTTCTGGAGCATCTTTTCTTAGAACTCTTAACTGCACCATTCCTTTGTCATTCCTCCTAGAAAATTCACAACTGGCTTTTACTGATTGGACAAGGTCAATGCGTAAGGACGCACCCCCAAACTGTGCGGACAGTCTCAAACCGTAGGTAAACGCCCCTTTGACAACCAGAAGGTTAACACTCAGTTGTCAATTTACGCATACATTTTCAGGAGCAAAAACAGAGGAACAGCAGAAAGCAGAATTAAGAAAATTTTTATTTTATAGGGAATACAAGTATTCGCTAAAACAGACGTCGAGAGTTGACCGGTCCTTTTTAATAGAAGCCTTCACTCAAGTATTCGAGGGGTAAAGTCTGGAATTCGGGATGAAAATCTAATTTGGAGCACCCAGCAAACCCCATCTTTCCCTAATCTTATTTAATATAGAGGAAATATATTTTTAGAAGAGACTATGTCCGACCAGTTTATCAAATGCATCGGTTTGCATTTCAGTAGCAAAGTTCCAAAGCCGGTTGTCACAAGGATTTGACTTGTAAATACTGTAAAAACGGATTACTGGAGAGACCTGCAAAAGTACTTTCAGGGCCTTTGAAACCCCTTCTACATGTTGCAGATCCCTGTTTTACTGTATGGATCCCCTTCTGCCTCCAGGTCAAAAACAATTTGCTGGACATGCCCACTTATATGTTCACACAGAGTTTTTTGCAGGCGGAATTTCTGCCTCAAAATTATGTTTGGAAGTTTGAGGCAGATTTTTATCTCCCAGCACGCCGATTTTCGCAGCGCTTTTAGCCCACGGCCATTGAGTGCCGCGGGCATAAAACGCTGCGAAATACGATTTCTCTGTCTCCCATTGAAGTCAATGGGAGGTCAGAGACCTAAACGCCCGAAGATAGGGCATGATGCTTCATTTTCCCGCGAGACGGTTTTACCGCTCGCGGGAAAAAGACGCCTCCCATTGAAATCAATGGGAGGCATTTTCGGGCCGTTTCCACGTCAAAAAAACTCGTCAAAATACTCTGTGAACCCAGCCTTAGAATCCTACAACAGTAAGTATTTTGAGATCTGGAAGGAAAAGCCAAACCTGTTTTTTTTTTTTCCAAGTATTAATTGTCTCATGTATAACTAACTATAGGATGTCTTGCCACTGGAGTGTGATGAGTATGTGATATGAAAGAAGGCTACTGGATCATAGGGTTTGACCAAAGCTACTTACAACTGGTATTTGATACATTATTCAAATTATTATTCCCAGTTAAGGATAGGTCTCCCCAGACACTACATTGTACCCCGTAGTTTATGGAAAATGTATGCCTCCCTAGGTAGCATGAGTTTGGTCAAAGATACCAAAAGACTCTTCCCTGCTCATGGGAATTTCATACATGCAGTGTAAAGAGCCTTGGCATCTGTAATTTTTAAAAGAATAAGTGGGTAATTTGCAAGCGGTATGAAAAAGTCTAGAAACGCTCAATCAGGGGATAGCTGCTCATGAGAATAATCGTGTGCCCATGGTCTAATTTCCACATGGATTTTTTTTTAATAAAAGGAGAGTGAAAATATAGTCTGCAGTTCTCCCGATCTTGATTTTATAGAAGGGAATGCAATCTGGATTCCTACATCCCTACTGTGGCAGACTCTTCATGTGTGAGGGCATGTAGGCTCAAGAGTTCATATTTGGTTGGATAAATCTTAAAACTGGTGATAGTCCAAAGCTCTGGATGTAAGAGAACAGTACTCTTAGGTGTGCAATAAATGGCAGTATATAGCCCACAAACAAGGCAGTTTACAGCTACTGCAAGTCAATCCGTACAACCTTAAAAGTGTAGCTAAACGTTTGACAAACTTCTGACATGTCAGAAGTTTGGATTGGTGGGGGTCAGAGCACCGAGACACCCACCAATCACCTAGAATGAAGTGGCAGAAGCACTCGTGTGAACGCTCAGCCACGTCGTGTCAGTTCGTCTTTTTCCGGAAATAAGAGTCCGTACACCGATACAATAGAAAGTCTAGGAGCCCGTACTCCGATGCATCGGCTTTCCGGAAAAAGCCGGACACAAAGCGGCTGAGTGCTCACACGAGCACGCCTGCCGCTTCGTTCTAGCGATTGGTGGGAGTCTCAGTGCTCAGACCCCCATCAATCCAAACTTCTGACATGTCACTATGACACATCAGAAGTTTGTCAAACGTTTAGCTACACTAAGCAGATGACTCGTCCGACACACGAGAGAGTGGCTCAATTACAAAGTTAAAAAGCAAAAGGTGGGGGATAGCAGGCAGCCCTGCTTGGTGCCCTACTGTAGGGTTGGGGGGGATGGGGGACGGACGGAATATGGGCAGGTGAGTACATAGAGACATTTGATGTAGCGTAAAGAACATTAAGGTAGTGTCTAAAGTTACCCCACAGTTGAAGTTTGTCCAGGACCAGGTCTAGCCACGGCAGCGATTATTAAAAGCTTTTTTGAAGTCTAAAACTACTAGAGCCCCTGTGCTCAAGCTTAAACCGGTCAAGAACTATCAGCACACCCTCCTAATATTTGTGATCGCTGCCCTACCTCGTACAAACCCAACCCGAGTCGGCTCAATGAGGTCCAGGAGCATCAAGGAAAGGCGATCCGCCAAGATTTTGGAAATTATCTTTACATTTTTGTTTATGAGGGAGATGGGGGCGGTAGAACTCGGGAAATAAAGGGTCCCTTCCTATTTTTTGTGTGGTTATTTTCTAACATGGATTATATGAACAGTAATCACCACAATAGGATATATAGAACCTGACCATTAGGGCAGATACAGACGGACGTTGCGTTTTTGCGCGCGCAAACAACGCAGCGTTTTGCACGCGCAAAAACCATTTGACAGCTGCGTGTGTCATCCGTGTATGATGCGCGGCTGCGTGATTTTCGCGCAGCCGCCATCATAGAGATGAGGCTAGTCGACGCCCGTCACTGTCCAAGGTGCTGAAAGAGCTAACTCTTTCAGCACCCTCGACAGTGAATGCCGAACACAATATCGAAAAACCTGTTGAAAAAAAAGAAAAAGTTCGTACTTACCGAGAACTTCCCGGCCGTTGCCTTGGTGACGCGTCCTTGGTGACGCGCCTCTCGACATCGGGCCCCACCTCCCTGGATGACGCGCCAGTCCATGTGACCGCTGCAGCCTGTGCTTGGCCTGTGATTGGCTGGAGCTGTCACTTGGACTGAATTGTCATCCCGGGAGGTCAGACTGGAGGAAGAAGCCGGGAGTTATCGGTAAGTCAGAACTTCGTTTTTTTTTCTACAGGTTCATGTATATTGGGATCGGAAGTCACTGTCCATGGTGCTGAAACAGTTTAACTCTTTCAGCACCATGGACAGTGACTATCTCCTGACGTCGCGTACCGATAATTTTTTTGCCGGGTTCGGCCAAAACGAGTTCGGCCGAACCCGGTGAAGTTCGGTTCGCTTGTCCGGCTTCGCTCATCGCAAAGACACTCCGTTTGGATGTTCGGAAACAGAAAAGCACGTGGTGCTTTTCGGTTTACATTCATCCTTTGGACAGCTGGTGCGCTGTTTCAGTCGGTTCGCACGGAAGTGCTTCCGTGCAACCTGCGTGGTTTTCACGCACCCATTGACTTCAATGGGTGCGTGATGCGCGAAATACGCAGAGTTATTGAACCTGTCGCACTTTTTGCGCAGCAGACAAATGCTGCGCAAAAAGCACGGACTGTCTGTACTGCCCCATAGACTTGAAAACCGCACGGACCGAATACACGCTCGTGTGAATCCCCCCTTATAGAGATAAGTTGTGCTACATAGGTGTTGATCATTTCTTCCTGCAGAAGCAGGTAGCCACAGATCACTCATTCCTCTTGACTGAATTAAGTGCTATCCATCTGATACTGAACTTTTTACACAGCACAGATGAAAATAACACTTTTTTTCCTAAAATAAAGCTTACAACACTCTGTACTAAAAACAATAATGGTATATAAGCATGTCATCCACATAAAAATAGTGTACAAAAGACTATATAGGTAGTATACACACACACACACACACACACACACACACGTCAATACAATGGAGTATGCAAAATACAATGCAATGTTATCAAGGTGGTGAACACTGCTGTTTAGGCACTTTACACCATATACAAAGCAAATCAGGCATGTGGAAGGGAAGAGGAAAAAATAAATTAAAAAAAACACCACCCCCCACCCCTCTAAAAACCAGCCGGTTTTATTTTAGTCAACTCGTGGAGTAAGTAGTGTGGGCTAGAGAGCATCAACAAGACAGCAGGATGTGGTCTAGAAACAGATTACAGAAAAAACAAAAAATGTGTCTAACTATTATAGGAAGAGCGTTTCGAGTTAGGCCCCGTTGATATTAGGTTTTTGAATCCTGTTAAAAATTACTGTTTTTGGACACACTTTTTATTTTATTTTTTTTCAAATAAAAAGTTCCAGCCTGGAATCTGCAGCAGCCTCACCAGCAGAACAGGAGTTGGGTGATCCCCGTTCTCGATATAGGTGCAGGCCCCAGAGCTGGTAGACAAACACTTATGGCAGATCCACAGTATATGCCATAGACGTCTACATTAAAAATAACCCATTAAGTTCTCTGGATTCACCCACCACGCTTGAGATTGCAATGTCTGAAGGGGCAGCCTTACTGGGTGGATTCAAGGAACCTAGTGACCTGTCCCACTGCAAAAAATGTGGGCTTGAAGATCCCTCAGATGATATTGTGCCCACTCCACCCATTGAATACATGCGGTCATCAAACCAAAAGACATTAACGCCTGCAGGAAAGGTTTCTTTGAGGGAGGTAAACTCTGAACGCTTGATCTGACTTAATGGGTCTTTCTAAAGGGGGAAAACCAAGCATGTGACGAAGAATCCAGTACAATCCCCAGAAAAGTACATTGTCAACTAGGGGCCAGTTTGGACATTTCCCTGTTCAATTTACAGCCTGGACAGGATCGCCTATGTTCCTCTGATCTGCTGTAGAAGAACTTGATCGAAGTAATGTATAATTGCAATGTCCTTCTCCCAAATGTGGGACATCTCTGCTACGATTATTGTAAAGACCCTTGGGGCTACAGAGGGGCCAAATGGGACAGCTTGAAACTGTAGATCGCAAAGGTAGACCTCCAAAAAAAATAAATAAAGGTGAACCAGGAGGTACTTACTCCAACCAGCGACTACCGGTTTGGCATCGGTGCTGGTGTCAATGGAATCAGCGTGCTGAGAAGCTTCCATCCTTCTGATGGAAGAAATAGAGGCCGGCGACAATCACCAGTCATACTATGCTGGCAGACTCTTTTAAAGACTGGCCCTGCCCTCACAAAGTGTGCACTACATAGTTCCTCTTACTTCCAGCTTATGAGACCTGCGTCACTGCTCCCAGCCCAAAACAAGCAACAAAAGGTCACTTCTCGTCAATGAACTGCCACTCTTTAACCGGAAAAAAATATTTTGGGCCAAAAACGCGATTTCTTATTTATTTTTTATAGCGGTATCTGGAGTTTGTTAAAAAAGGGGTGTAGCTTAAAAAAGGGGCAAAGATTTATTAACATTTACGGCAGAAAGTGGGGTTCACTCTGGCAAAAATTTACAGCAGATCTGAGCTGCTGTAGATTTCAAAGTCAGCCATACGGAGAGCACAAAATACGACTAATTAAATAAGAATACGCTTAACAAATTATTTGCATTTTACTGCTATGGGTTTTTTACTAAATGTCAGGTCTACATAGGGCCAGATGTACTTAGACTAATTTTTTGTTTTTGCTCATTCACATCTAAAATAACTGCACTGAAAAATAACGAATTTAATAATAGTTTACAATTTTGGGTATACAGCTCCTATGAGTCACTGCGGGATGGCTGTAGTTCTCATTGGTACCGTTTTGGGCTACACATACATTTTTGATTAAATAAATGCACAAATTTATTATACAGCATACACCACTTAAATTTGGCAAATTTTCTGACTGCCTTGTCTATCAAAGTGTATATAGTGTAAGACAGTATTAGTAAATCTGCCCCAATATGAATTAGTCCTACTAGAAGAGTTGAGCATGTGATCGTTTTCTTGCTTACATAGTACATGGCACTACTTACGTATAATATGCTGGTCAGTATTATACCGACAGGCTGCCTGTTAGGCTGGGTTCACACGACCTATTTTCAGACGTAAACGAGGCGTATTATGCCTCGTTTTACGTCTGAAAATAGGGCTACAATACGTCGGCAAACATCTGCCCATTCATTTGAATGGGTTTGCCGACGTACTGTGCAGACAACCTGTCATTTACGCGTCGTCGTTTGACAGCTGTCAAAACGACGACGCGTAAAAATACAGCCTCGTCAAAAGTAGTGCAGGGCACTTCTTTCAGACGTAATTTGAGCCGTTCTTCATTGAACTCAATGAAGCACTGCTCAAAATTTACGGCTGTCAGAGAAGCCTTGCAAAATGCGAGGAGCAATTACGGCTGAAACGAGGCAGCTGTTTTCTCCTGAAAACAGTCTGTCATTTCAGCCGTAAAAGCCTCTCACCGTGTGCACATACCCTTAGGCCCTGCCTCTGGCCACAGCAATGCATTACCACCAATGGGCTTACAGGAGGCTACACCCTCCCTCTAAAAGCGCATAGGTGCTGTAGACGCTAACGACTGACATTTAAGGAGTTAAACGGCAGGGCTTGCAACTAGCTCCAATCCAGTCTGTTGCAGCAGGGTGTCAGCTGTAGGTTACAGCTGACACCTGTGGCAGATAACATGAGCTCCGCCCCTGTGCTCGTATTATCTCCAGCCATGACCCACATTATGTGACCACTGGAATTCAGGTAACAGTCCAGGTATATAAATAAGTTATTCTGTTTTTTGAGGAATTGCTGTTCATGCAATTCCCTTATGTAAAAGAATGGTGTTTGATAAAGTAGGTATTTCCCGCACAGCACTGTAAGGGCTTGTCCACACGTAACGGAATTGCTGCAGCAATTTCGTTGAAAGTAGCAGACATTCCCCTATGGAAAAAACGCACCATTTCCTACGATTTTTAGTGCAGAAAACAGTGCGTATTTTGCTGCGTTCTTTTCAATGCTGGGAGATGGTGACATCTCCTCTGAAAAACACAGCAATTCAGTCCACTTTGACATGGAATGGACATGCTGCAGTACGAAAAATACGCACCGCAGGTCAATTTCTGGTTGGGATTTTTACGCAGCATGTGGATAAGATTTGTTAAGTCTCACCCACTTTGCGGCTACTGTATTCTGCTGCATATTTTCAGTCCACAATTCCGGACGGATAATACGCAGTAATTCCGTTACGTGTGGACAAGCCCTTACAGTGCTGTATGGGAAATACCTACTTTATCAAACCACATTCTTTTACATAAGAGAATTGCATGACCAGCAATTCCTCAAAAAACACAACCTATTTACTATTTATATACCTGGACAGTGTTACCTGAATGCCAGTGGTCACATAATGTGGGTCACATGACGGACACCATCTTTAGTCCATTCAGTTACCCTATGAATGCATTGCTATGGACTAATCTTTGGGCTATACTATTTTTTAATATCTTTATTTACTTTTTTTTTTTTGACAGAAGCAACTAAACAGATAAGAAAGCTATGTGCGAAGCATTTATATTAGGGTATGTTCACACGGCAGCCTCCGTTACGGCTGAAATGACGGAGCTGTTTTCAGGAGAAAACAGCTACGGAATTTCAGACGTAATGGCAAGTGCAGGCGCTTTTCGCTGCGTCCAATACGGACGTAATTGGAACCGTTTTTCCATGGTGTCAATGGAAAGCGGATCAAGATTGACAGGCACTTCTTTGACGCGGGCGTCTTTTTCACGCGCCGTCTTTGGACAGCGGCGCGTAAAAAAAAATGACCGTCGGCACAGAACATCGTAAAGCCCATTCAAATGAATGGGCAGATGTTTGCCGACGCTTTGGTGCCGTATTTTCGGACGTAATTAGAGGTTAAAACGCCCGAATTACATCCGTAAATAGGGTGTGTGAACCCAGCCTCAGATGTATATTAGAAAACTTTATAACTTCCTGATCTATAAATAAAAATAAAAAAAAGTGGACAACCCCTTTAACAAAGACCTACTGGTGTTTCATTTACAGAAACCTATAAGGCCCTGCCAGAGGAAAAAATGGGTTATAAACACTGTGTTCCATCATATTGCACTACATAAGTTGTGCAATGTATCATACCTGCAATCAGAAGATCATGCCTTCAAGCCCCCTATTGGAAA
Organism: Rhinoderma darwinii; assembly: GCF_050947455.1. Lineage (NCBI taxonomy): Eukaryota > Metazoa > Chordata > Amphibia > Anura > Rhinodermatidae > Rhinoderma > Rhinoderma darwinii. Next base: position 300,088,611 of record NC_134687.1, read on the forward strand.
AGTAGTTTGCCTTTTTTATTTTTTTTGTTTTTCAGAACAGAGTACAGGAAAAGAACTATAACAAGCGCGCGTGTCCCAACATACAGGTTTCGACGCTAGATAGTGCTGCTCTGTATACAGGATACAAAGCAGCTGTATCACAAAGTGAACATTTTTAATAAAAAAAAAGTCATTGCAAAGTTGACCAATCACACGGATAGACATTTTTATTAAAAAGAGAAAAGCCACACACGTTTTCAAAAGGTGTACATAGCCTTAATCTTGTACGGATCCAGAATTAAACCTGGTGTTATAGTAAAGAACTACATTCACAGTTGACGAGCTTGTCTACAGACACGTTCCTATCAGTTTAGCTAAGCTGAGCCAGTACATTTTTCCTACATCAGATTACAGTACAGTGTCTTCCTAGAACACAAATCAACCAAAGCAAGCTCTGGATGGACAGTCAGCAAAAAACGCTACATAAGACAAGTAATATAAAATATTTACAAAGTTACTCAACATTTCTGTAGATCATAAATAGATATATAAAACTAAAATGGTAGCCCAATGTGAACAAAAACAAGTTTAAAAAAAAGAAAAAAAAAAAAAAGTCACACGTGGAAACCCCCTTTCTATTCGGAAAAACAGGAAGTTCACCGAGACAGTAAGTTTGGAACGGAAGTGGAGGATGAGCTATGATAAGGGTGGGAGGACCAGTGGTATCACACTCCTGCAGTCTGAGGTACAGTATTATTACTCACCGTGTCCAGTAGTCTGTGTAGCTCCCTCTTCAACATCCTCCACTGACTGGACAGAGGGAATGATCACTGCAAGACACCAAAGGCTTAGATCTCACTCACTGGAAGCTTCTAGAGAAAAACATTTACTTTCCAGTCTAGAAGTTTGGTTACAAAAACAAAACAGTTTCCCCCCACATCATGATTGTGACAAACAAGCATAAAATACTGCATGAATAATTCCTGCACTACTACAGATGCTGCATCGTTATATTATGCAATAATATGAAGCAGGGGCAGACAGCTGGGGGCCCCCGTGCAAGAACCGTAAATTAATACCTCCAAACCGGACAGTCCCAAATTCCAGGCAGTGCCCCGCTGTTCCGTGTGGCCGGTTGTATGTCCCGGTGTCAACTGTATCTGCGTCCTCCAACCGTAAGCTCCCTGCTTCAGAATTCACTGTGTGAAGCGGTCATGAGCCAGTAGGCACAGACAGGGGCGGTGCAGTGACATCATTGTGCCTGTCTACGATGAGCAACTCATAGTACAGAGAGTAGGCGCAGAGCGCTCTCCCCCGCTCCTAGAGGAGTCGCCGGGGGGCACAGCGCTACTTTAAGCGCCGAGCCCGGGGAAGCCCTTGACGTCACTGTCCAAATATGGACAGCGATGTCAGAATGTCAACTATGGAGTCCCCCAACTAGAGCAATGCAAGCTCTCTGGCCAGGGACTCCTGTCTTGGGAAAGCCCTTGACATCACGGTCCACATATGGACAGTGACTTCAGTGGCTCCTTCAGGAGCAGAATCCCTGGCCAGAGCGGTGGACGTTCTGGCCGGGGAGTCCAGCATCTCAAAGCTCCTAACATCACTATTTATATATGGACAGCGACCGATTTAGACTAATTTCTCATACTTATTTGTATAATTTGATATCTCAACCTTTTGTTCTGTAGATGTTATGAAAAAAATTCTACTAAAACACACAGTTGAAACCATATATGGACAGTGACGTCAGGTGCTCCTCCTGGAGGGGAACCCCCAGCCAGAGTGTTGCCGACATTTGGCAGGGGGCTGGAACAAAAAACCCTGACAAATAAAATCCATCCGTGTTTTTTTTGTTTTAAAGAGACTGTCACCACATTAGAAGTGCCCTATTTCCTACATAAAGAGATGGGCGCTGTAATGTAGGTGACAGTAATGCTTTTTATTTAGAACAACTATCTATTTTTACAACGTTAGGAGCGACTTTAGCTTTATGCAAATTAGTTTCTTAATGCCCAAATGGGCTTGTTTTTACATTAGACCAAGTGGGCGTTGTACAGAGGAGTGTATGACGCTGACCAATCATCGACATACACTTCTCTCCATTCATTTAGTCAGCGCATAGTGACACTGCGTTATTCACTATGTGCTGTCTTATACTGACACATTAACGTTACTGAAGTGTTTAGACCGTGACTAGACATTCCTTCCAACCAGGACGGGGTCTATTCACAATCCCTGCACTTCCGTAACGTTTCTGTGGTACTTCCAGCAGAGCAAAGCGCAATCTCTCTGTAACCTGTCATTTACAGCGTGATCTCGCGAGATTACGCTTGCTCTGCTGTAAGTACCACACAAACGTTAACGAAGTGCAGGGATTGTGAATAGACATCCCGTCCTGGTTGGAAGGAATGTCTAGTCACGATCTAAACACTTCAGTAACATTAATGTGTCAGTATAAGACAGCACATAGTGAACAATGCAGTGTCACTATGCGCTGAGTAAATGAATGGAGAGGTGCATGACGCCGATTGGTCAGCGTCATACACTCCTCTGTACAACGCCCACTTGGTCTAAAGTAAAAATACGCCCACTTGGGCATTAAGCAACTCATTAGCATAAATCTAAAATCGCTAATAAAAGTGGTGAAAACAGATCGTTTTTTTAAATAAAAACCACTGCTGTCACCTACATTATAGCGCCCATCTCCTTATGTAGGCGATAGGGCACTTATAATGTGGTGACAGAGCCGCTTTCAGGCTGGATTCACACGAGCGTGTGCTTTTTGCGCACGCAAAAACGCGGCGTTTTGCCTGCGCAAAAGGCACTTAAGAGCTCTGTGTGGCATCAGCATATGATGCGCGTGTGTGCTTTTCGTGCAGCCGCTATCATTATGACACTCCGTTTGGATGTTTGTAAACAGAAAAGCACGTGGTGCTTTTCTGTTTTCATTCATCCTTTTCACAGATGTTGCGTGAATCATGCTGGTCGCACGGAAGTGCTTCCGTGTGGCATGCGTGGTTTTCACGCACCCATTGTCTTCAATGGGTGCGTGATGCGTGAAAAACACTCAAAGAATGGACATGTCGTGACTTTTACGCAGCGGACCAACGCTGCGTAAAAATCACGCACATGTCTGCACGGCCCCATAGACTAATATAGGTCCGTGTGACGCGCGTGATTTGCACGGACGTATATCCCGTTCGTCTGAATAAGCCCTAACCACCATGAAAAACAGATGACAAAAAAAAAAAAAAAGTCTTTAAAAAGGAACAGACAGACTGGAAACGGATGAAAATTTGGAGACACACTGATGCAAAACTGCCATCAAAAACTGACTGTTGATCAGCTTTTATTAGCCATTATTTTTTTCACTTTCATGTTAACGCAGCCCACGTATTTTCATTTTTCTTTTTTGATTAGGCCCTATGACAGTGAAGCACCCCCTTTGTAAAAAAGGTTAATGCATGAAAATAAGGCCCCTGAGTAACGGTCATGAAAAGGCGTATTGTCGGTCACTAAGGGGAACCTGCCCATTTATTCCACTTTGTGTCTTTTGCACTGTACAGTTAGGAGTGGTGACTGCCTCCATATTGCGTTTCCATCTCATACTTGTATGTGACAAGTTTCCCACCGTTTGTATAGCCCCAGAATATTGCATAGTACTATGCAAAGAATACACCCACATTAGTCCTACACCTCAATGGGTGACATCATCTAATCTCCCCATCTCAAAGAAAGATAGGTCTCCAATTACCCTAGGAGTATGTTCCCTACAACGTGGGAGGAAACTGGGGTACCCAAAGCAAGCCCACCCACACAACACAGAGTATATACATACTCCACGGAAACACTGCCCTTGTTGGATTCAAACTTCGGACCCCCACATCTGTGGTAGCCACCGGACCACCCAATGCTTCATAGAACCACAGTTTTCGAGTCTCCTAGGCAGAGTATGACACTTGGGGCCCATTGTGTAAATATTTAGGGCTTACCAGTTTACTTCATCAATAGCCAAAAGAATATCATACTGTGTTATACTATCTATAGGAGACCCAATAGATGTAGAGTCAATAAAATACATGAGCACATAGTGGAATACGTCGCCAACTGCTTTTCTAAATACTACGAACCACATTCATTTTACTAAGGCAAAGTGGTAATACACGCTTCATACATACATTTATTTAGAATTATTATATACATACCTGAGGGCACTAGTGGAACACAAGAGATGTGCAGTCCTCAGTGCTTGCCTGTGGTGAGGGGGGAGGCTGGCATGAACGCTGCCTACACGGTGACTGCAGCGTGAGGAAGTCACATGGCTAAGAACATATCATTACAGAACATGCCAGTACATCAAACTCCAATGAAAACGGATACAGCCCCAGGAAGCCATTACTGTGCATGCATACATTAGAAATACATGCAGCAGCACAGGCTGTAATAAGGGCTTATCCTTCACATACATATAATAGAAGGCCTTATGGACTTGCGCTATATATATATATATATATATATTTATTACACACGTATATTTTTCCCATTATGACACACTAGCTGAAACGCTTCGATGAAAACACAACCTCAAACATCTCTTCACCTGCACACACTCTACGTCCACCCTACAAGCCCTCATCAGCTCTACTAGGCTGCATTTTAATGACATCCGTAACATGCACTATGACAAGCTGCAGCCTTACCTGGCGACAAGTAAAAGGCCTTTTGACTCTCGCTGCCCCCTCAGGTGCCGCATCACCCCCTCCCCTCTCCCAGGGCAACCACCCGAGCCGCTATTCGAGCAAGCTGCTCTCATTTGTCGCCAGTCTGTGTTGGCTCCGCCCCCCTGGCATCCGTCGCCAATAACGATAAATTCCCTGATGATCGAAACCACGCCTTTCTTTCGTCTAACTGGTAAATGGAGTTGTCAATCTTCTTGAAGGTCTGTGGGCGGGTGTAAGTGATGCTTTTGCTTCTGATTGGCTTTCGGAGAAGTTGTACTGTCCGCGAACTGTGCAGGTTGTTGCACCCGTCGTGTATAAAATAATTTCCTCTCCTGCTCTTGTGCAAACCTGACACACATTGCTAAATTTACTATGGTTATGTATAGTAAATACAATTTAACCGAAATACAAAATATGCGCTAAGAACCACATATTTATATATATACCCGAAAATGGTAAGATAATTCAAATAAATAACTCATCCCGCAAAAACACGGAGTTTTTATTGCAGGCGGAAATTCTGCCTCAAAATTCCGTTTGGGATTTTGAGGCAGATTTTGTCCTTCCTGCACGTCATTTGCCGCGTTTTTCGCGGCATTTTTCGCCCGTGGCCAATGAGTGCTGCGGGCAAAAAAGTCAGCGAAATACGCTTTCTCTGCCTCCCATTGATGTCAATGGGAGGTCAGAGGCGTAAACGCCCGAAGATAGGGCATGTCCCTTCTGCCTCCCGCGAGACAGTTTTACCGCTCGTGGGAAAAAGACGCCTCCGCCCCCCATTGACATCAATGGGAGGCATTTTCAGCCGGTTTTTGACAAGTTTTGCGGCGCGGTTTCCCCGTCAAAAAACTGGGTTCACACTGAGTTTTTTGCAGGCGGAAAATCTGCCTCAAAATTCAGTTTGGAGGTTTGAGGCAGATTTTCCTCTGCCTGTACGCCGATTTTCAGAGCGTTTTTCGCCCACGGCCTTTGAGTGCCACGGGCATAAAACGCAGCGAAATACGCTTTCTCTGCCATGGGAGGTCAGAGGCGTAATCACGCGAAGTTACGGCATGCCCCTCCCTCTCCCGCAAGCCAGTAAAACCGGCTCGCAGGAGAAAACCACCTCCACCTCCCATTGAAATCAATGGGAGGCATTTTCGGCCGGTTTTTGGCGAGTTTTTCGGCGCGGTTTCTGCGTCAAAAAGCTCGTCAAAAAACTTAGTGTGAACCCTGCCTAATACGGCCTAATTGATGGAAAAATAAAAAAGTTATGACAAAAATTCTGCCAAAATAGGCTCGGTAACGAAGTGGTTAAAGGGAATGTGTCGCGAATTAAAACTTTTTTTTTTTTAAGTAAGTTACTTATTTCTATTATATTTTTTACGTTTTTTGATTCTGAGATTGTTTTCTCGTGACATATTGTACTTTATGTTATTGAAAAAATATGGTAGATAAATTCAATATTTACGCCAGTATTTACGGAAGGAAAAAAATAAGTTTGTGTGCATGAGGCCTAAAGGTAACATGTTACCTTTGTTGTTCGGGTTGTTACGATCTCAGCAATACCATATATGTTTATTTTTTTTACACTTTGAAAAAATAAATGAAAAAGATGGTTTTACTATTTTACTGTGCACAGTTTTCTAATACATTTTTATGTGACATTAATTATTTTGTTTGTCCCACTAGGGTATCTCAATATGCGATGCTTTGAGCGCTTATATAATGCTTTGTTAGGCCTTGTTCACACGGCGCTCAAAAAAAACGACGTGTAAACGTGTCAAAAACGCTATCGTTTCTGCAAAGCGCTTTTTAAAGTAGAGGTGTTTTTGAGGTGTTTTTCGCAACGTTTTTTTACTCGTTTTCGTCGTGTTTTTGGCCGTGTAATTAGGACTCCCATTGACTATGGAAATCAAGCGTATCTTACTCGCCGAGAATTGACCTGACCCTTCACACAACACATTTTTTAAACACGCGAGCATAAAAAAACCCTGCGTCGTTTGCACTACAATGCGTTTTCCCATTGATGTCAATGAGAAGCAAGTGTTTTTGACACGTCTTTTGGCGTGTTGAATACACGTCGTGTGAGCAAGGCCTTATCCTTAGTATACCAAAGCATTACTGCCTGTCAGTGCAAAGCTGAAAGGCAGCCTATTGGACCATGCCTCTGATACTGCCTAATAACCATACAGCCAATGCAGTCCTGGGGTCCTTGCCTAGGCCCCCAGCTGCCATGGCAACCCATCTGCGATCACATTCGCGGGCCCCCGTTGGTTGACAGAGGAAGCCCCCTCCCTCTGTAAACCACTTAAATGCTACGATCGCTATTGAGCGTAGTATCTAAGTGGTTGAAGTGCTGCGATCAACGTTAGCTCCTAGCACACACATTATAGCAGGAGCCCGGCTGTCATCAGACAGTGAAGCACCCCCTTTGTTAAAAGGTTAATGCATGAAAATAAGGCCCCTGAGTAAACGTCATGAAAAGGCGTATTGGCGATCACTAAGGGGAACCTGCCCATTTATTCCACTTTGTGTCTTTTACATTGTACAGTTAGGAGTGGTGACTGCCTCCATCTTTGTGCACTCCTCCTACCTGTCAAAAGCTTCTTTTAATTAGTATAGAATTAATCTTGTTCCTATCTATCCTGCATACATTTTGTAGGACTAAGAGAGAGGTGAGTCTCCTGCCGTACAGGTATAATGTTTGATCAAAATGTGTTTGTTTGCTTTTATAAAATCAACCATACAAAGCCTATATTAGACATTGTTGAATCAGAGGAAGGCGGAAAAACCTGTGAGAAAGGAGCCAATTCAGTATTGGGCTGTCTTCTTAATATGTTTATTAATGACCTTGTAGAGGGTTTACAGAGTATAATTTCAGTATTTGCAGATGATATTAAGCGCTGAAAAGCAATCTGTTAGGAAACGTCTGTCACTTTTAGGTTGTCATGACTACTAGCCAAGCTTCTGGGTGGCCCTGGTTTGATATGCAGAGCCAGTTTGAGTCTGTTCAGTTTCTTGTTTGTTGCTTGTGATTTTCCTGTGAATGCATGTGTCTGATCAAGCTCCTGGTTACTCCCTGAATTACCTTGACTACTTGGACTCTTTGAACTGGACTTCAGCTTTGTCTTTGGAGTTACTCTCTGCTCAGTTATTTGGATATTCTGCTCACAGCTGGTTTCGACCCCTGCAACTCCTGGTATACTTCTGTTTTGCGATTTGGACTTTTAGTCTCTCCTGGTTTGAACTCTGCTTGTTTATTACCTCTCTGGCTTTCTGCTTATCGGTTCTGGTATTGCCTGCAAGTGCACCTCCTGTCCAACACCTTAGGCCTCATGCACACGAACGTAAAAACGAGCCCATAATTACGGGCCCATAGACTTCTATTTGCCACGGGTACCTTCCCGTAAGCTTACTGGAAGGTGCCCGTTCTGTTGAAAAATATAGAACATGGAAAAATATAGAGCACGGGCAGGCCCATAGAAGTCTATGGGGCTCCCCTAATTACGGGTGGCTACGTGTGTGCACCCGTAATTACGGGAGCGTTGCTAGGCGACGTCAGGGGATAGTCACTGTCCAGGGTGCTGAAAGAGTTAACTGATCGGCAGTAACTCTTTCAGCACCCGGGACAGTGCCTACCACTGGAGTTAATAGTATTAAAAGTTAACTTACCCCGAACTCTTCTTCTTCTTCTTCCTCCAGTCCGGCCTCCCGGGATGACGTTTCATCCCATGTGACCGCTGCAGCCAATCACAGACCAATCACAGGCTGCAGCAGTCACATGGAATCCCGCGTCATCCAGGGAGGTTGGACTGGATGTCAAAAGAGGGACACGTCACCAAGACAATGGCCGGGGTACGTATGAACTTTTTTTTACTTTCAAACGCTGCGGAAACTCTGCCCAAAAGCGCTGCCCCTTCTCTCTATCCTGATAGAGAGAAGGGGCTGCCGATTAGTGCAGAGAAAACGAGTCCGTAAATACGGGTGGAATACTGGTGACACCGGACCCGTATTTACGGGCACGGGTCCGTAAATACTGGTGGAAAACGGGTCGAATACGTGTGACAATGGACCCGTATTTACGCCAGTATTTACGGGAGGAAAAAATATGTTCGTGTGCATGAGGCCTTAGTCTGTAAAAACAACTGGGTTCTATGCGGCCAAATCCAACCTGCCTGGCGGTGGGCTCTGGTGACGACCATAGAGTAGCCTTAGTCTCTGCTGACCAGAGTGGTGACAGACTTGAGGTAGCTGATTTACTTGCACGCTTGATCCAGACAGTCTCCAGCTGCCTTTAGGGAATTGCTCGTATAGCAATTCACATAAACTTTCACTCTGGAGAATTGGTCAAGTAGTGATTCCGTGACATAATCAACACAGAGGGGGATAATGTAATACTACCGAGGCATTTGGGAAAGCTGGAAAAAGCTACTACTGAAAAAAATTTGGGGATATCGGTGGATAGTTAATTTAACTTTAGCAGCCAGTGCCAGCCAGCTGCTGCCAAGGCAAATTCAATCATGGGATGCAGCAAAAGATGCATAGATGTTCATGACAAGAACATAGTTTTGCCTCTATACAAATCACTAGTCAGACCACATATGGAATATTGTGTACAATTTTGGTCACCTGTGTATAAGCAGGACATGGCTGAACAAGAACGGGTGCAAAGAAGGGTGGCCAAGGTAATAAAGGGAATGGGTGGATTGCAGTACCAAGAAAGGTTATCAAACTTGGGGCTATTCAGTTTAGTAAAAAGACGGCTTAGGGGCGATCTAATTACAATGTACAAATATATAAGTGGACGTATAGAGATCTTTCCAATGATCTTCTTACACCTAGGTCTGTAACAATGACAATGACATCTTCGTCTAGAGGAAAAAAGTTTTCACGATAATCATAGACAGGGATTCTTTACTGTAAAAGCGGTGGAACTGTGGAACTCTGCCACAGGATGTTGGAATGGTTAATTCATAGCGCAAGTTCAAGAAGGGCCTTGATGCCTTTTTTGAAAAATATAATATTACAACTTATGAGTACTAGATTCTGGAGATGGGACGTTAATCAAAAGAGTTATTCTGATTGCTTTATTTAAAGTGAGGGAGAAATGTTTCCCCTAATGAGGAAATTGGCATCAACCTCATGGAGCTTTTTACCTTTTTCTGGATCAACACGGTAGGATTAAAGGTTAGACTTGAAGGACCTGTGTCTTTTTTCAACCTTATCAACTATGTAACTATAATTGTTCAGTATGTATGACGGAGACAATTCCTTCTGGACCATAAATACAGCAATCAGAATATATCCCTGGACCAAAAGCCTGTATCTAACCTAACTAATCAAATTGCATTGTAAAAATAATAGTACTTTTTGATCCAGGGACCGTTTTCCCTCAATTCCCCTTCCTGACCCTGAATTTAAAAAAAACAAAAAACTGATCAAAAGCCATTAGCTACATTGATCTCTACTATGTATCTACAGTGTATGTCTGTGACTTTTCTGAAAGTGTACCTAAACTTTCAGGTGACTTTTCAGAATAAACTATCATATGTGTGTACATGAGGATTAAGGTTGTGTTCACATCGGAGTTGGGCTTCCGTCCATGGGTTCCGTTAGATCTTTCCGTCAGAGGAACCCATAAACGGAAACCATAGCTACCGTTTGCATTACATTTTATTTCAATGGTAACACTTTCATTGCAAATGGTTTCCGTTTGTTTCCGTTTCATAATGTGTCCATTTTTTTTAGCGGAAACAAACGTAGTCGGCTGTGCTATTGTTTTTGCTAAAAAAACGGAAACCTTATGGAACGGAAACAAATGAAAACCAATTGCAACGCAAATCAATGGTAATGCAAACGGAAGCTATGGGTTCTGTTTGGCTTTCCGTTCACGTGTCCCTCTGATAGAAAGTTCTAATGGAACCCATAAACGGAAGGCCAACGGTGATGTGAACAGGCCCTAACACTATTTCTGACCATTATATGACTTGTATTCTGCATTTTTCCCTGAGCAAGTGGATGTAGTCCAACTGCTATAATGTCTCCCATACACAGCACACAAAGGGAAGAGAATATCCTGCTCTTCTGATTTGAGTAGTTTTCATCAGTAGTGCAGGAAAAGGATATTGAGCTTTATTGCCAAGTAGAGTCTTAACCCCTTAATGACCAGCCTATTTTAAACCTTAATGACCAAGCCATTTTTTACGTTTTTCCATCGCCGCATTCCACGAGCTATAACTTTTTTATTTTCGCGTCGACATAGCTGTATAAGGTCTTGTTTTTTGCGGGACAAGTTGTATTTTTTAAAAACACCATTTTGAGGTAAATATTATTTATTGATTAACTTTTATTAACTTTTTTTTGGGGGGGAATAGAAAAAAAACTGAAATTTCGCCAGTCTTTTTCGCGTCCTAAATCGACGCCGTTTACCGTGTGGTATAAATAACACAATAACTTTATTCAGTGGGTTGTTACGATTACAACGATACCAAATATGTATAGTTTTTGTATGTTTTACTACTTTTACACAGTAAAAACGCTTTTTTTTCAAAATTATTTGTTTTTGTGTCTCCATATTTGAAGAGCCATAACTGTTTTATTGTTCCGCGGATGCAGATGTGTGAGGGCTTTTTTTTTTGAGGGAAGACTTGTAGTTTTTATTGGTACCAGTTTGGAGTAGATGCGACTTTTTGATCACTTTTTATCACATTTTTTTAAAGTCAGGATTCACAGAAAACAGCAATTTTTCCATAGTTTTTTATTTAATTTTTTACGGCGTTCACCGTGCGGGTTAAATAATGTAATAGATTTATAGTCGGGGTCATTACGGATGCGGCGATACCAAATATGCGTAACTTTTTTACTTTATTTTGGTTTTTTAATAGTAAAGCATTTTGTACAGGGAAAAAGTGGGTTTTTCATACTTTTTTACTAGTCCCACTAGGGGACTTTAATATGTGATTCTCCGATCACTATTATAATACACTGCAATACTTTTGTATTGCAGTGTATTACTGCCTGTCCATTTAAAACGGACATGACCTAGCAGGCATTCGCTACAGGCAGACCTGGGGGCCTTTATTAGGCCCCCGGATGCCATCGGAGACACAGACACTCGGTGGGAGAGAGAGGAAGCGGGTGAGATCGATACGGGTGAGATCGATACTTATATCGATCTCACACGTTCGAGCAGGGACGCCCCCAGCCCTCAGCTACCTCTGGAAGCTGAGAGCAGGGAGATTTGACAGCTCCCTGCTCTGTTTACTTATTCCGATACAGCGACGTAAAAAGTCTATTGCATCGGAATAAGGCCCGTTAGTGACTGACGTAGAAACACTATGGGCCGGTCACTAACGGGTTAAGACGCTACTGGTACTGCCGTCAGGGGCCTGGCCACATGGCTGTAAATAGATGCCTGCCCGACTGGCGGCACCCCCGACCTATCGATATATAGGATAGATAGATAGATAGATAGATAGATAGATAGATAGATAGATAGATAGATAGATAGATAAATAGATAGATAGATAGATAGATAGACGCAGGTCGCACGGCCAAAGATTACTATATTTCATAGCCTACATGGCAAGTAATGACAGTGAATGTGGTCGCAGTCATTTTACTTGCAATGTAGACTACTGGACAAAGCGATTTTTGGCCATGTGTCGTGGCCAAAGTCGTTGTGTAGCCCCAACTTATAACTATATTATATATCAATATATATGAGATAGATAGATAGATAGATAGATAGACGCAGGTCGCACGGCCAGAGATTACTATGTTTCATAGCCTACATGGCAAGTAATGACAGTGAATGTGGTCGCAGTCATTTTACTTGCAATGTAGACTACTGGACAAAGCGATTTTTGGCCATGTGTCGCGGCCAAAGTCGTTGTGTAGCCCCAAATTATAACTATATTATATATCAATATATATGAGCTAGATAGATAGATAGATAGATAGATAGATAGATAGATAGATAGATAGATAGATAGATAGATAGATAGATTGATAGATAGTGTAAAGGATCTGCCAGACACAGCTTCTGTGTCGACGCCCGTGGTTACTCAGTCTGCACCTGCTCCTAAGTCTGATAGAGTGACTCGATCATCTACCACTCGGGCTGGAAGGCTGAGAAGTGGGAGAGCCTATCACGGCCTGGCCAGACGGAGCTAGCTCCCGTCCTCTGTCTATTTGTACCTTTGTTTCCTGCTTCTCCTTTGCCTGTGATTCTGCTGGTTTCCTGGCTCTGCTGCTGCTGCTTGTACTATTTGTCCTCTGCTTCATACTGACCCTGGCTTTACTGACTACTCTCTTGCTCTGCGTTTGGTACCGCGTACACTCCTGGTTTGACTCGGCTTGTTCACTACTCTTGTTGCTCACGGTGTTGCCGTGGGCAACTGGCCCATTTCCCTTAGCTTCTTTGTACCCTTGTCTGTCTGTCTGTCGTGCACATAGTGAGAGTAGGGACCATCGCCCAGTTGTACGCCGTCGCCTTGGACGGGCCGTTGCAAGTAGGCAGGGACTGAGTGGCGGGTAGATTAGGGCTCACCTGTCTGTCTCCCTACCCCATCATTACAGATAGATAGATAGATAGATAGATAGATAGATAGACATGAGATAGATAGATGATAGATAGATAGATAGATAGCTAGATAGATAGATAGATAGATAGATAGATAGATAGATTGATAGATAGTGTAAAGGATCTGCCAGACACAGCTTCTGTGTCGACGCCCGTGGTTACTCAGTCTGCACCTGCTCCTAAGTCTGATAGAGTGACTCGATCATCTACCACTCGGGCTGGAAGGCTGAGAAGTGGGAGAGCCTATCACGGCCTGGCCAGACGGAGCTAGCTCCCGTCCTCTGTCTATTTGTACCTTTGTTTCCTGCTTCTCCTTTGCCTGTGATTCTGCTGGTTTCCTGGCTCTGCTGCTGCTGCTTGTACTATTTGTCCTCTGCTTCATACTGACCCTGGCTTTACTGACTACTCTCTTGCTCTGCGTTTGGTACCGCGTACACTCCTGGTTTGACTCGGCTTGTTCACTACTCTTGTTGCTCACGGTGTTGCCGTGGGCAACTGGCCCATTTCCCTTAGCTTCTTTGTACCCTTGTCTGTCTGTCTGTCGTGCACATAGTGAGAGTAGGGACCATCGCCCAGTTGTACGCCGTCGCCTTGGACGGGCCGTTGCAAGTAGGCAGGGACTGAGTGGCGGGTAGATTAGGGCTCACCTGTCTGTCTCCCTACCCCATCATTACAGATAGATAGATAGATAGATAGATAGATAGATAGACATGAGATAGATAGATGATAGATAGATAGATAGATAGATAGATAGATAGATAGATAGATAGATAGATAGATAGATAGATAGATATCTCATATAATATATAATATCTTTTTATATTTATCTAAATTGCATTGTTTTTTTTGTGTTATACAAATAAAGATTATTATTATTTCTATCTTTTTATCATTATATTTCATATCATATATATTGATGTATTGTTCAGTTTTAGGCTGGGATGAAATAGCAACTTTGGCCGCAACACTGTTCCCATTCATAAAGATCGCTATGGAATCTGCTTTGGAAAATTTGCTCTCCAAAAACCAGTTTGCGCACCATTCTTGGTAAGCTCCGCCTTGCGCCCATCGTGTAGGAAATGCGCACACATTTGGTATAGCTGAAGTCGGCAGAAGTTGCCAAAGATGTATTCAGGTGCATTTACCCAGTGGCATGCACCAGATGTCAAAAACATCACCTAAAATTACATATTCACATTTTTTTTTCCTTTTTTTCCTTTTACATTGTTTAAAAAGTAAAATATATCACTTCTTTTTTTTACACAATATGGAAGCCCAACATGTTCTGAGAAAAACAAAACCAAATGCATGTAGGTTAGGGTATGTTCACACGCAGTGGTTTCAGATGTAATTCGGCCCGTTTACGCCTCGAATTACGCCTGAAAAAACGGCACCATTACGCCTCCAAATATCTGCCCACTGCTTGAAATGAAATTTACGGTGTTGTGTTCCCACGAGGCGTAATTTTATGCGTCGCTGTCAAAATACAGCGCGTAAAAAGACGCCCGCGAAAAAGAAGTGCAGGGCATTTTTCGGGACGTTTTTGGAGCCGTTTTTCATTGACTCCATTGAAAAACAGCTCCAAAAACGTCCGTGAAATACGCCGCGAAAAACGTGAGTTGCTACAAAAACAGCTTTGTATTTTCAGATGTTTTTTGCTAAGCGTGTGAACATACCCTTAGAAGAGTAAGGGTATGTTCACACACTTAGCAAAATACGCCGTATTTTGACAGCAACGCGTAAAATTAAGCCTCGTGGGAACAGAACACCATAAATTCCATTGCAAGCAGTGGGCAGATGTTTGGAGGCGTAATGGTGCAGTTTTTTCAGGCGTAAACGGCCCGAATGACGTCTGAAACCACTGTATGTGAACATACCCTAATAGAAGAACAATTTGCTTTTAAATTGACACATGGTAAAACTCTCCTATTTTCGGCTTGAAAATTCACTACAAGTTGCACTATAACTCATGTGCATGGGGTTTACTTTTTTTTAAAATATGAAATAGCAAAGAAAAACTATGCTATTCCTTCCTGAGAGATCTCGCAAAAAAAAAACGTATACCGCACAAGTCAACACTATATGAACTGTAATGTCAGGAGCTTCCCAATGCTGGAGTTTCCAGGCAGAGCATCGCAATCACTCTGCCCTTGGACTTTGGCCCTGGGGAGGCTCCTGACATCAGGAACAGCGCCGGAGTCCCCGAGGAGTGCTAGTAGAAGCTCTGGCCGGTATCTCCAGCCCTGGGAAAGCTACTAACTTCACTATCCATTTATGAACAGCAACTTCAGGAGTTTCCCTTGGGCCATTCCCCGGGCGACATAGCCCTCTGTATGCCATACAGTGGGTTACGTTTTGGCTGAATTGAACAAAATCCAGGACATTAACCGGTCATGTGCCTGACGCATGGTTTCGTTCACTGTCGTTAGCATCAGTACCAAAGTAAGTTAATGCGCATAACGCACAAACGTGAGCACAAACCTTTCCGTTGCCTAACACTTGGTATTGGAGGGGGGCCCAGACTCCTTGACTGCATGCTGTCCAGAAATTCCTGATGGCGGCCCTGCCCCGGTCAGCGGCTTATCTCCCATTGGAACAAAGGATCCTTTTCAAATGTCTGGGTAGAGTCGGTAGATCCTTATACACCTTTGATCTCCATCTAGTCTAATGCATGTTAATCACCTCATCCTGATCCAGTAGTTGTGCCATGGCTATGCTGTAAGGCACCATATGAATTGCCGTTACAAATTTTTGCATTAGCCTATTATTCCTATGCTGTGAAATAAAAAAAAATTTTTTATTCCACATTTTTATTGAAAAATAAAGGAATAACAAAATAGGGAAGGAATAGAAGATAATATAAAAATAAGAAGAACTTCAAGATATACGGAAGCATATTAATTCTGGTGCAAACATAATGAAGTTGTCAAGGATCTGCCAGGCACAGCTTCTGTATCCACGCCCATAGGTAATCAGTCTGCACCTGCTTCTATGTCTGTGAGACTGACTCCATCATCCACCACTCAGGATGGCATACTTAGGAGTGGGAGAGCCTATCACAGCCTGGCCAGACGGAGCTAGCTCCCACCCTCTGTCTATTTATACCTGCCTTTCCTGTTCCTCCTTGCTTGTGATTCTTCTCGTTTGGTTTCCTGGCCCTGCTGCAGCTTCTGAACTATTTGTCCCTGCTTCATATTGACCCTGGCTTACTGACTACTCTCCTGCTCTGCGTTTGGTACCTCGTACACTCCTGGTTTGACTCGACTTGATCACTACTCTCCTGCTCTGCGTTTGGTACCTCGTAAACTCCTGGTTTGACTCGACTTGTACACTACTCTCCTGCTCTGCGTTTGGCACCTCGTACTCTCCTGCTTTGACTCGGCTAGTTTACTACTCTTGTTGCTCACGGTGTTGCCGTGGGCAACTGCCCCATTTCCCTTAGCTTCTGTCTACCCTTGTCTGTTTGTCTGTCGTGCACCTATTGAGCGTAGGGACCATCGCCCAGTTGTACCCCGTCGCCTAGGGCGGGTCATTGCAAGTAGGCAGGGACTGAGTGGCGGGTAGATTAGGGCTCACTTGTCTGTTTCCCTACCCCCATCATTACAGAAGTACATTCAATGTGTAAATATTAATCTGTGATCAAATGTGAATTAAATTAACCCCTTCAGGACTGAGCCTGTTTTGGCCTTCAGGACGAAGCCGATTTTTCAAATCGGACATGTGTCACTTTATGTGGTAATAACTCCGGAATGCTTTTGCCTATCCAAGTTATTCTGAGATTGTTTTCTCGTGACATATTGTACTTTATGTTAGGGAAAAAATTTGGTTGATAAATGCAATATTTATTTGTAAAAAACACCAAGATTTTTTAATGACGGGGGGTGGGGAGACAGACAAGTGAACCCAAATCTACAAACAGACAAGGGTACACAGAGCTAGGGGGAGAAAA
The DNA here is from genome assembly GCF_050947455.1 of Rhinoderma darwinii. Lineage (NCBI taxonomy): Eukaryota > Metazoa > Chordata > Amphibia > Anura > Rhinodermatidae > Rhinoderma > Rhinoderma darwinii. Next base: position 300,105,826 of record NC_134687.1, read on the forward strand.
GGGGCAGTTGCCCACGACAACACCGTGAGCAACAAGAGAAGTAAACAAGCCGAGTCAAACCAGGAGTGTACGAGGTACCAAACGCAGAGCAGGAGAGTAGTCAGCAAGCTGGGGTCAATATGAAGCAAGGACAATAGTACAAGACGCTGCAGCAGGGCCAGGAAACCAAACGAAAAGAATCACAAGCAAAGGAGGAACAGGAAAGGCAGGTATAAATAGACAGAGGGCGGGAGCTAGCTCCGTCTGGCCAGGCTGTGATAGGTTCTCCCACTCCTAAGCCTGCCACCCTGAGTGGTGGAAGATGGAGTCAGTCTCACAGACATAGAAGCAGGTGCAGACTGATTATCTATGGGCGTTAACCCCGAAGCTGTGCCTGGCAGATCCTTTACAGATTTAGAGAAAATTAGCAAAAATTTGCATTTTTCTAAATTTAAATGCATCTACTTGTAAAACAGATAGTAATACCACACAAAATACTTACTATTTTATATTTCCCATATGTCTACTTTATGATTGCATCATTTTTTGAACATTCTTTTATTTTTCTAGGACGTTACAAGGCTTAGAACTTTAGCAGCAATTTCTCATATTTTCAAGAAAATTTCAAAAGCCTATTTTTTCAGGGACCAGTTCAGTTCTGAAGTGGCTTTGAGGGCCTTATATATTAGAAAGTCCCCATAAATCACCCCATTTTGAAAACTGCACCCCTCAAAGTATTCAAAACAGCATTCAGAAAGTGTTTTAACCCTTTAGGCGTTTCACAGGAATTAAAGCAAAGTAGAGGTGAAATTTACAAATTTCATTTTAAAAAAAAAAAATTAATTTGTAATACATTTTTTCTGTACCACAGAAGGTTTCACACTAGAAATGCAACTCTATATTTATTGCCCAGATTCTGCAGTTTTTAGAAATATCCCACATGTGGTCCTAGTGCGGTAATGGACTGAAACACAGGCCTCAGAAGCAAAAGAGCACCTAGTGGATTTTGGGGCCTCCTTTTTTTAGAATATATTTTAGGCACCATGTCAGGTTTGAATAGGTCTTGTGGTACCAAAACAGTAAAAAGTGACCCCATTTTGGAAACTATACCTATCAAAGAATCTATGGGTATAGTTAGCATTTTGAACCCACAGATTTTTTGCTAAATTTATTTGAATTAGTATGTGAAGATGAAAATCTACTTTTTTTGTGAAAAAACATAAAAATTGTACATTTTTACAAGGAATAAAGTAGAAAAAACACCCCAACATATGTAAAGCAATTTCTTACAATTATAGCAATACACCATATGTGGTAATAAGCTGCTGTTTGGACCCACAGCAGGCCTCAGAAGAGAAGGAGCACCATTTGGATTTTGGATTTCTGATTTTGCTGGAATAGTTTTCAGTGCCATGTCACGTTTGCAATGCACTGGAGGGATGAAAACCGTGGAAACCCCCCAATAGTGACCCCATTTTGGAAACTACACCCCTCAAGGAATTTTTCTAGGGGTAAAGTTAGCATTTTGACCCCACAGTTGTTTTGCTGAAGTCATTGGAATTAGTCTGTAAAGGTAAAAATCTACTTTTTTTCTGTAAGAACTTATACATTTTTAATTTTTACAAGGAATAATGGAGAAAAAGCACGCCAACATTTGTAAAAGAGTTTCTCCTGATTACGTAAATACCCCATATGTGGTAATAAACTGCTGTTTGGTACCACAACGGGGCTTAGAAGAGAAGGGGCACCATTTGGCTTTTGGAGCTCAAATTTAGCTGGAATAGTTTTTGGGTGTCATGTCGAATTTGCAAAGCCCCTGAGAGACCGAAACAGTGGAAGCCCCGCAAAAGTAACCCCATTAGGGAAACTACACCACTTAAGGAATCTATCTAGGGGTATAGTGAGCATTTAGGCCCCACACGTCTTTTGCAGAATTTATTAGAATTAGGCCTTGAAAATTAATATCAACATTATTTCCACTAAATGTTGAATTTTTTCAATTTCACAAAGGATAAAGGAGAAAATGCACCCCAACATTTGTAAAGCAATTTCTCCCGAGTACGGCAATACTCCACATGTGGTCATAAATGTTTTTTCATTAGAAAATAATTAACCCTTTCCGGACTGATCCATGTTTTGCTATTTCTTTTTCGTTTTTCCTCCCCGCTTTCCGAGAGCCACAACTTCTTTATTTTTCCGTCAATAGAGCGGTGTGGAAGCTTATTTTTTGCGGGACGAGCTGTAGTTTTTCTTGGTACCATTTTTTGGTACATAAGACTTTTTTAGCACTTTTTATTACATTTTTTGGTAGAGCGAAGGTGACCAAAAAACTGCGATTTTGGCATATAAAATTCTTTATTTTTCACAGCGTTCACCGTGCGAGTTCAATAATGGTATATTGTAATAGCTTGGACTTTTACGGGCGCAGCGATACCAATTTTGTGTATTTTTTTTTTTTTTACATTACTTTAGAGAAAAAATATGAAAAGGGTTTCTTTTTGGACTTTAAATATTTATTACATTTTTTCCACTAATAATAACTATTTACTTTTGTTTTTACATATTTTATTAGTCCCCATAGGAGACTTGAACCAGCGATCGTTAGATTACAGGTAGAATACACTGCAATACTAATGTATTGCAGTATATTGTCATTTTTACAGGCACCTGTAACAGCGTGTTCGCTGTTTCTGTCCGTTAGTCCCGGGTATCAGCTGTAATTCACAGCTGACACCCACAGCACATCACCCCCCACACCATGACATGCTATTAAGTCATGGTGCGCGAAGGGTTTAATGCGCAGCCGATGGTGGAAAGTGAAAATTACAATTTTCCACTGATGTGCCATTTTAGTGCACTATATGTTGTGCCCAGTTTGTGCCACAAATACCAGAAATAAAATATTAACAGGGTTCTCCCGGGTATGGCGATGCCATATCGGTGGACGTAAACGGCTGTTTGGGCAGACTGTAGGGCTCAGAAGGGAGGGACGCTATTTGGCTTTTGGAGTGCAGATTTAGCTTGGTAGTAGTTCTGTTTGGTGTTTTGCTGGTATTTCAGTTTATAATGTGGGGGCATGTGTAGGCTGGGCAGAGTACATCAGGGGCATAATAAGAGGGTATAATAATGGGGTAAATAAATAATAATCCGCAGATATGTGGCCAGTGTTGCACTTATATTATAAATGGCGCCTGATCTTATCCGCTTTTGGAACGCTCTGCACATTTTGCATCGCCATATTCTGGGAGCCGGAACTTTTTTTATTTTTTCACCACCGGAGCTGCGTGAGGGCTTATTTGTTGCGGGACAATCTGTAATTTTCATTGGTACCATTTTGGGGTACATGCTATAAATGGCCATTATATTTTATTCTGCGGGTCGGTACGATTACGGCGATACCATATGTATATAGGTTGTTTTATGTTTTGTGGCGTTTGCGCAATAAAATAACTTATTTATAAAATTATTTATTTTTTGTGTCACCATATTCTGAGAGCCATAAGTTTTTTATTTTTCAGTCAAAAAAGCTGTGTAAGGGCTTGTTTTTGCGGGACGGGTTGTAGTTTGTATCTGTACAATTTTGGCATACATGCGACTTTTTGATCACTTTTTATTGTATATTTTGGGAGGGGTGGTGACCAAAAAATAGTGATTCTCGCTTTGTTTTTCATTTATTTGCTTTGCAGTGTTTACCGTGGCGGAATAATAATATTAGAGTTTTATAGTTGGGGTCGTTACGAGCGCGGTGATACCAAATATGTGTACTTTTTTTTTACGTGTTCATTTTTATTCCTATAATAAAAGACTTATTATAGGAAAAAAAGCAGTTCATGTTTATGTCACTTCTAACTTTTATTTTTACACTTTTTTTAAAACATTTTTATTCTTTTTTTTACTTTTTTCACTTGTCCCACTAGGGGACACTTAGACTTGCAGCTCTGATCGCTGCTGGAATACATTACACTACACAAGTAGTGTAATTTATTCCAACTGTCATTGTGACGTGACAGTCACACTGACAGGAAGCCTACGACGACCACCCTCCGGGTGGTCCTCATAGGCTTCTGTACATGGCAACCCGGAAGCCATTGTCTGGCGTCTGGTTGCCATGGGTACGATCGCCAGCCCCCGTGATTTCACATGGGGGCTGCCGATCGGCGCTAAACACCTTAATTGTGGCGTTCAAATCGAACGTCGCAATTAAGGGGTTAACTGCCGAAATCAGCGGCGATAGGCCGCTGATCTGCAACGGGGAATGCAGGGCAGACGCCCAGCACAGTTAACCGCCTCTGCGGTGTAGCGCCGTGCGGCGGTTAACTGTCAAAGCACAGACTGCACGTCAAGGTGCGCAAACTTACTGCACACATTGACGTGCAGTTACGTCAAGGTGCGGGAAGGGGTTAAGTCCCATAGTACGAGGGCTTGAAGAAAGGACGGTCACAATAAATCGACGAGCAGTCTTTTGTCAATAGGCTGACAGAGGCAGGGGGCTCCCTCTGTACCCCAACGGCCTCTCGCAAGCGATCGTGCGGTGTCAACAGTTGCTGGGGCAACCAAGAAGCCGAAGGCAGGACCTAATAGGCTAACTGTCAGATAGAAAATAACAGTTACAATACATTGCACTACCCAAGTAAGGCCCCATGTACACGACCGTAAAAACGCCTGCAATTACGGGCCATAATTACGGGCCCATAGACTTCTATTGGCTACGTTTGCTTACGGGAAGGTGCCTGGGAAGTTGAAAAATGTAGAACATGTCATATTTCAGGCCGTAATTACGGCACGGGCAGTCCTAAAGAAGGCTCATGCCTGATTTGGATTTTTGAATACAGAGAAGCAGAGAAAACGGGTCCGTAAATACGGATGGAATACGGGTGACAACGTATTTGCGGGCACGGGTCCGTAAATACGGGTTAAATACGGGTTCAAAACGTGTGACAAAGGACCCGTATTTACGCCAGTATTTACCGGAGGGAAAAAATACGGTCGTGTACATGGGGCATAAGTGTAAATAAAAGGCTTCGTTCACAACTGCGTTGGGACTCCGTTCATGGGTTCCATCTGACCTTTGCGTCAGGGGAACCCATGAACGGAATTTAAACTGAAATAAATAGCAGTCGATTACGGTATTGATTCGACGGAACCCTTAAACAACGTTGACAAAAGTAAACCATTTGCACCGGATCCGTCACCATTGAAATCAATGATGATGCAAACGGAAACCTATGGTTTCCGTTTGTTTCCATTTGGATCCGTTCATGGGTTCCCCTGACGTAAAGGTCCGACGGAACCCATGAACGGAGTCCCAACGCAGGTAGAAAGATAAATCAAAACAAAATAAATAGGAAAATAAATAAATAAAACTTTCAAGTAATAAAAACAAGAATTACCCTTTTTTTTTAATCAACAGCTTTAAAAAAATAAAAAACATGAAAAAAACTATACATAATAGGTTTCTCCGTGTTCGTAACGACCTGAACTATAAAATATCATGTTATTTTTCCCGCACTGTGAACATTGTCAAAAATAAAAAACAAAGACAGAATTTTATTTTTTGGTCTCCATGTCTAGAATTTTCTTTAAATAAAAAGTAATCAAAACATCACAAGTACCTCAAAATGGTGCCAATAAAAACTACAGTTTGTCACACAAAAACAAGCCCTCCCACAGCTCTATCAACTAAAAAATAAAAAAGTTATGGCTCCCAGAAAATGGAGACACTAAAACATGATATTTTTTTTTAGAAAAAAGGGTTTTTATTGTGGTAAAGTAGTAAAACATTTAAAAAAAACTATATAAATTTGGTATTGCCGTAATCGTATCAGCCAGCAGAATAAAGTTAACATGTTATTTATATTGCACGGTGAATGGCGTAAGAACATAATAAAAAAAACAGTCACAGAATTGCTGTTTTTTGGTCTCCTCGCCTCCCAAAAAATGGAATAAAAAGTGATTAAAAGAATTCACATTTACCCCAATATGATATCAATAAAAACGAATTCTGGTGCAAATATCATGAAGTACATTCAATATGCAAATATTAACCTGTGATCAAATATAACTTAAATTTAGTCTCATGGTATGAGGGCTAGAAGGAAGGTCACAATTAGGCCTTATTCACACGAACGTGTCCGTGTTGCGGCGTTTTTCCTGCGTTGCAGTTCCTTGTGGCATCAGTATATGGTGCTTGTCAGCGTTTTCTACGCGCGCATGTCATCCATATGTCATGCGTTATTTACGTCAGCAAAATAAAATGAAGGAGGTGGTTTTCTTCTCATTTCTTTAGCAACTGTTGCGTGAATCACGCACAGCACATGGATGTGCGTCCGTGTGCCGTACGTGATTTTCACGCACCCATTGACTTCAATGGGTGCGTGATGCGCAAAAAACGCACAAGTATAGGACATGCAGTAAGTTTCACGCAGCGGACACACGCTGCGTGAAAAACACTGAATGTCTGAATGGCCCCATTGACTTGCATAGGTCCGTGCACGTATCTTTTTTCCACGCGCGTAACACGGACGTGAAATACGCTCGTGTGAGGCCGGATCCATACAAGCGTGTGCGTTTTGCGCGCGCAAAAGGTCCATAATAGAACCGTGTGTCAGCAGCATATGATGCGTGGCTGCGTGATTTTCGCGCAGCCGCCATCATTATGACACTCGGTTTGTATGTTTGTAAACAGAAAAGCACGTGGTGATTTTCTGTTTTCATTCATAGTTTTGACTACTGTAGCGCGCATCACGCATGGTACACGGAAGTGCGTCCGTGTGCCGTGCGCGGTTTTCACGCACCCATTGACTTCAATGGGTGCGTGATGCGTGAAAAGCGGGCAAATATAGGACACGTCGTGAGTTTTACGCAGCGGACATACGCTGCGTGAAAATCACTGACAGTCTGAACGGCCCCATTGACTAACATAGGTCCGTGCGACGCGCATGAAAATCACACGCGTTGCACGGACGTATTATACGTTCATCTGAACAAGCCCTTATTCACACAAACGTATTTTATGTCCGTGATCCGTCACACGGACCTATGTTAGGCAATGGGTACGTTCAGACTGTCCGTGATTTTCACGCACCGTGTGTCCACTGCGTAAAACTCACGACATGTCCTATTCTTGGCCGTTTTTCGCGCAGCACGGACCCATTGAAGTCAATGGGTCCGTGAAAATCACGCACGGCACACGGAAGCACTTCCGTGTGCCGCGTGTGATTCGCGCTACAGTTGTAAAATAAATGAATGAAAAAATAAAAGCACCTACTGTTTTTATGTTTGTAAACATCAAAACAGAGTGTCAGGGCTTATTCAGACGAACGGGATATACGTCCGTGCAACGCGCGTGATTTTCACGCACGTCGCATGGACCTATATTAGTCTATGGGGCCGTGCAGACATGTGCGTGATTTTTACGCAGCGTTGGTCCGTTGCGAAAAAGTCACGATATGTCCGTTCTTTCTGCGTATTTCACGCATCACGCACCCATTGAAGTCAATGGGTGTGTGAAAACCACGCATGCCACACGGAAGCACTTCCGTGCGAACAGCATTTTTCACGCAAGACTTGTTAAGTCTATTTAAATAAGTTGACCAAACTTGCCCAAACACGCATACACTAGGAAGTAGCTTCTCACTTGTTGGCCACATGCTTGATGCGGAGACCGACAACTGCTGGAATGCCTCGTGCCTGTGACGTAGAGAAGCTAATCTGCCTGGTCCAGGAGAGGCCACAGTTGTGGGACACGCGGGCAGAGGCCTACCACGACCGCACTGGCAAGGAGGTTGCTTGGGATGAGGTAGCGCAGACCCTATTCAGCCATGAGTGGGCTAAAGGCAGCACACGGTACCGCAAGAGCATTGGTAAGTAAAATTTTTTATTTATGCCCTGGAACACACACATGCTGTAGTGTATCCTTGTGTTTAATAACATGTTCCAAATGGCCAACGTAGCGTGTGTGTCACAGCATCATTGAGCTTGGATCTAATGTATCTTGGTGTGTAAGGGACTGGTAAAGTTGCCACCAAGTGCAGATTTCGGTTAAGTAATGAGCGTACTTTGAAGAAATGTCTGTGTTCACATGTCATTCAACCAAAACAGGTTGTGTGTCCCTTGTGGCAATGTTCGGAATCTAACTGGACATTTTTATAACAGATGCAGTGATAATCTTCTTGACACAGAAGAGGAGGCTGGCCATGAGGAGGCGCAGGCGCCACAAGAACAACATCCCGTGATGCCCCAGAGGCGACTGCACCAGAACCAGCCCCACAGGCGTGCAGCTAACCCCAGGTGCCACAGGACCGAGCGCACGAAACGACGGCAGCAGCCAGGCGCAGCCACGTTGGTTCCGCAGGTGCCCAGGTGGACTCCAGGGTACTAGAGTACCTGCGGCGCTGCGCCGAGGAGGACAGCTGTGACGCCTTTGGCCGCAGCATTGCGCCGCTACTCTGGCGAGTACCCGAGCACCGTATGGGGTGCCTCCAAGGCTCCATACTCGGCCTAATCGACTCGGCCACACCTCCTAACAATCCACACCAGTGCTTTCAGGCAATTGAGTATTGGCGTGGATTGCCGGAGCCATCGGTGCCCTACACTGCACCTGGCCCTTCCAACCCTGCCACCCCCTTGCCACACCAACAGTACCAGCGCCCAATGCCGTCCTGCATCTCACCTGGTCATGTGCCGGTGCGGGACCCGACCCCTGGAAAACTTTCCACACGGCCCACCTGCACGGCTCCACTATGCTGTTGAGGAACATCCTCTGCAGGCCCATAGACAGCATAGTGGTGCTGAAATGGGCAGCTACAACTACCCAGGTCACCGATATCAGCAGTTGTAGTGCTGTGGACGCAGCATCGTTGTGTTTCGGCATTTTCGCTGAATTTGAATTCATTTATTGCAATTGTGCATCATGTTGGTGCGTTGTTCTGTTATTTTTTTGTAAGATATATTGTTTGGAGTGTTCTGTTGGCCCAGTATACAATAAAGTGTGGATTTCTGGAGCAACAAAAGTGTGTGTGTTTCCCTACATATATGTGGTGTATCAATCTTTCCCAAACATGTCCTTAGGTAACGTTGCAACATGCAGGCCAGGGCCCAAGATAGTTGCATGCCATAAATGAGGTATTAGTCTATCTTTTGGGGTTTTGCTCAAATCTAAAAAAACATTTGGGAGGACTTGCAGTGCTATGATAAAGGACGCACGAAGGGCATTTGTGATTATATTTGCAAACATACCATATGCCAATGTGGTTAACATACAATTAGTTGTTTGCCTGCAAAACAATACGGCGAAACACCAAAAGATATAAGCTCGCAACCCACGTCAAGGGTCCTCATGTCCTGCGAGTCCCTAATACTAAACTCCCCCCCAACATTTCCTATGTTTTCCCTCAGTACTGATACATTGTGGCAATAATCTCCACGAAGCCACCCTTCACAGAGCATCATTCTGCCATGGCAGTGCTCCATCGGGGCTGTCAAAATATTCTGCAAAAATCTCGCGCACTCAGATACCAGATGTTTGTGCCCTTTCTAGTGGAATTTGGGCCGGAATGGTTGATGTGGTAACATTTCTACTAATATATTCCGCATCAAAACCTGCGTCATGTATGCGGCTAAAGTTATGAAGAACGACAGACGCTTGTATGACACGGGTCACATTCTGCGGCGTCAGTTGCATCGTTGTGAGAAACACCCGCCATTTGGTTGTTATAATGCCAAACGCACATTCAACACATCTTCGAGCTCAGCTTAGCCGGTAATTGAAGATGCGCCTACGGTCATCCAAGCCCCTTCTTGCAAATGGACGCATTACTTGGCTTGTGAGCCCAAAACCCTCATCTGCAACGATAACATATGGGACTGGTGGTCCTCGCGTGCCAGGCAGGATGCTTGGCACCGGCACAGAAAGTTGATTGCCCATAAGACGATGGCCCATTCGGGATGAGCGAAATATGCGTGCATCAGCAGAGCTACCATACGACCCAATGTGTACAATTCTAAAACAATAATTACTGTCGGCCAAGGCCAATAAGACGATGGAAAAATACTGTTTGTAATTATAGTATCTGGAGCCAGAGTGGGGGGGCTTCTTCACACGAATGTGCTTCCCGTCTAGGGCACCAATACAATGCAGAAATTGGGTGGCGGCCAGAAAATCTTCGGAAATACTAAGCCAGTGCTCTGTCGTGGGCTTTCAATGTGGGCTTTAATCTCTGCCAAAGCACCACACATGTGCCTGTCACAATGCCAGAAATTGTGCTCACTCCCAGAAGGAATTCAAAATGTAACGAATGGTAGCTATTTCCTGTTGCAAGAAATCTACAAGGGTGAGAGAAAAGACCACAAACAAATAGACACTTTATGTAGGACATGACACCCACACACCATCCTGTATGCACTAATTGTAGAAAAACACGCATACCTCAACGTCACAAGGAGTTGCTCCTCGGGGGAAATGCAGCGCCGCATGTTTGTGTCCTGGTAGGTGATTCCTGTACGAATCTACTCCAGCAGAATATCAAACGTGGCCACAGTCATGCGGCAAAACGACCTAAATTTGTCGGGGTGACGGCGGAGGTCATCATAGAGGGTATGAAAGTGGGCTTTGGAGGTGCGCTGTGCCACAAGAGGATGAACCCAAATCCTCCCTCTTCTCCGCGTTCCCTCCTGAAGCATGGGACGCCGCTCGCCAAATCGCCGAGAAACCATCCACCATAGCAGCACACGGCCCAGCGGAGTCAACGGCATCATTTGCCTTTTATAGACGCCAACAAGCCAAGAAACAGTGTAAACGACTTAAAGTATTTTGCAACGTGCAAAAAGGATGAGAACATGTGCTCACATCAAGCAGGTGTTTGAGAAGGGTGCCTTTTTGTAGGCTGGCCTCTCCATTACTCCACCCTCCGTATTTTTTACGTGCGTGAAAAACGCATGTCATACGCAACTACAACGCGCGTAAAATGTTGCGTTTTTTACGCGCACAAAAACCACACGCTCGTGTGAATCCGGCCTCATAACGATGCCATATGCGCGAAAATCAAACAAGCACGCACCAAATACCGATGCCACACGGAACTGCTACGTGCGCAAAATTACCCCATTATTATGTCACCCTATTACATCCTGACGTACTCTGCAAAGCTTACATATTCCCTCACATTACAAACTGAAACATCAGTAAAAAAAACAAAACTACAACCAAAAAAAACTGCACACAAAAAGCCAAATGGCAGTCCTAGCCTGGCAGTGTGCCCAAACAGAAGTTTATGACAACATATGGGCAGGGGCGTAACTAGGAAAGACTGGGCCCGATAGCAAACTCTTGACCGGGCCCCCACCCCCGGGTGCCACAAGCAGCCCCCCTTATAAATAGTGCCCCCTGTAGAATGTGCCATACATCCCCCCTATAGACAGTGCTATATAGCCCCACCTATAGACAGTGTCACACCTCATTTGTAGATAGCGCCCCCCACCTCCCCCTTATAGATAGTGCCATACAGCCCCCTGTAGATATCGCCATAAAGCCCCCACTGTAAATAGCGCTATACAGCTCCCACTGTATATAGTGCCACACAGCCTTCCTCCCTTGTATATAGTGCCACACAGCCCCCACTTAGTAGATAGTGCAGCACAGCCCCCCTTAGTAGATAGTGCCACACACAGACCACTGTTGATTGCGCCATACTCAGCCCCCTGTAGATAGAGCCACAGCCCTCCCCCTTGTAAATAGTGCCATACAGTCCCCCTAGTAGATAGTGCCACACAGCCCCCTCCCTTAGTAGTGCCACACAGCCCCTTGTATATAGTGCGACACAGCTCCCCCATGTGTATAGTGCCACACAGCTCCCCCATGTGTATAGTGCCATACAGCTCTCCCTTGTGTATAGTGCCACACAGCCCTCCTTATGTATAGTGTTACACAGCCCCCCCTTGTGTATAGTGCCACAAGGCAATGGCGCATCCGAGAAAGTTGTATCAGCCAGGGAGATGTGAATCATACATGGAAAGGTGGGTTTGGAGGCAGGACTATGTGACTCTTCAGGATCCTTTAATGAGTAATTAGCATATAGTGTTAAAAGTGGATTTTAAGGATTTTGCTGCATCTGAAAAACCGTACAAGGAAATGTTTGGAAATATTGTCAAGTCATGTATTACCACATGGTGGTGGTTCAAGGGGTTAAAACTACCAGACAGGTTCCCTGGGGTGTAGCTAAAGGCTCATGGGCCCCGATGCAAAAATTCTTACTGCCCCCCCCCGCAAACTTCTCATGGCCGACGGTCCGCAGCTTTCAGCTGCATCGCTGGGTCTCCTAAGTGACCCAACAATGCAGCACTAGCAGCCGGGGCGTCACTAAGGCTGGGTTCACACACCCTATTTACGGACGTAATTCGGGCGTTTTAGCATTGAATTACGTCCGAAAATGCGTCTCAAAAGTGTTGGCAAACATCTGCCCATTCATTTGAATGGGTCTTACGATGTTCTGTGCCGACGGTCATTTTTTTTATGCACCGCTGTCAAAAGGCGGCGCGTAAAAAAGACGCTCGCGTCAAAGAAGTGCCTGTCACTTCTTCAGACGTAAATGGAGCCGTTTTCCATGGACTCCATAGAAAAACAGCTCCAATTACGTCCGTAATGGACGCAGCGAAAGACGCCTTCACATGCCATTACGGCTGAAATTACGGTGCTGTTTTCTCCTGAAAACAGCACCGTAATTTCAGCCGTAACAGACCCTGCCGTGTGAACATACCCTCAGGGCTTAAAATGTCAGGGAGATAGCCCCAATACATATGTGTCCGCCCAAAAAAATGTGTGTATAGGAGACAGCATAGCATATCTATAGCACTACGACCCTATAAACTATGGATAGGATTAGATACAGTGGCTCAGCAGACAGTTTCACACATGATAGGATTAGATACAGTGGCTCAGAAGGCAGTATCACACATGATAGGATTAGATACAGTGGCCCAGCAGACAGTATCACACATGATAGGATTAGATACAGTGGCTCAGCAGACAGTACCACACATGATAGGATTTTATACAGTGGCTCAGCAGACAGTACCACACATGATAGGATTAGATACAGTGGCTCAGAAGGCAGTATCACACATGATAGGATTAGATACAGTGGCTCAGCAGACAGTATCACACATGATCGTATTAGATATAGGGCCCAGCAGACAGTATCACACAAGATACGATTAGATACAGGGCCCAGCAGACAGTATCACACATGATTGGATTAGATACAGGACTCAGCTCGCTGACATTGCGGCTCCAGCGCTGGACCCAGGATAGGTAAGAATAATAATTTTGCTTCTTTATGTGTTACTGATTATTTTTGTGTTTTTGTGTTTTTTTTACAGGTTCGGTTGTTGGACTTCGGATTCGAGGACATCAATGACGGCGTTTTTTTTATTCTCAATAAAATGGTTAATGAGGGTTGTGTTTTTTTATTTCAATAAAATATTTTTTCTATGTGCTTGTATCTTTTTTAACTTTATTATCACCGCCTTAGTAATGGCCGCTGGCTGATTGACAACCTCCATTACTAAGGCGAGGCTTAGTGTTAGCCGGTGCAGAGGCTACACTAACCCCCATTATTACCCACCGCCACCAGGAGTACTGGGAAGAGCCGGGTACGAACCAGTAACCGACCATCTGTAGTGACGGGCAGGCACCGTGGTGGCCGCAGGCTGGTAGTATTAGGCTGGGGAAGGCCAAAAACAGTGGCCCTTCCCACCCTTGTAATGCTGCCTGCTGCTGCTGTGTTGTATCTGGCTGGTTATGAAAATTGGGGGGGACCCCACATCGTTCTTTCCAATTATTTTTTTATTTTTATTTTTTTAAATGACGTGGGGTCCCCCCCATTTTTCATAACCAGACAGATACAATAAAGCAGCAGCAGCCTAGCATCACCAGGGTAGGAAGGGCCACTGTTTTTGGCCTTTCCCCTACTGATAATACCAGCCTGCGGCCACCCCAGTGGCCGACCATCACTACAGATGGTCAGGTACTGGATCGTACCCGGCTCTTCCCAGCACCCCTGGTGGCGGTGGGTACCGGGGTAATAAAGGGGGTTAGTGTTAGCCTCTGCACCGGCTAACACTAAGCCCCGCCTTAGCAATGGATGCTGTCAATCAGCCGGCGGCCATTACTAAGGCGGTAGTAATATAGTTTTAAAAATAACACAAAGACATAGAAAAAATATTTTATTGAAATAAAAAAACCCACACAGCCCTCATTAACCATTTTATTGATAATAAAAAAAAAGCTGTCATCGAAGTAGTCCTGGAATCCGACGTAGTCCAACGACTGAACCTGTAAGAAAACACACAAAAAATGATTAGTAACACGTGTGTTAGGCTTAGATACAGGGCCCATGTGTGATACTGTCTGTGGGACCCTGTATCTAAGCCTACCACAAGGTAGGCTTAGATACAGGTTCCAGCAGACAGTAATCTTATACAGTATAAGATTACTGTGTGCTGGGGCCCTGTATCTAAACCTACAGTGTGGTAGGCTTATATACAGGGCCCATCAGACAGGATCACACATGGGCCATGTATTTAAGCCTACCATGTGATTGGCTTAGATACAGGGCCCAGCAGACAGGATCACGCATGGGCCATGTATCTAAGCCTACCATGTGATTGGCTTAGATACAGGGCCCAGCAGACAGGATCACGCATGGGCCATGTATCTAAGCCTACCATGTGATTGGCTTAGATATAGGGCCCAGCAGACAGGATCACACAATCTGTGATCCTGTCTCATGGGCCCCCTAAGCCTGCTACATCGTAGGCTTAGGGGTTGTACAGTCCCTAAATATTGATGGCATATCCTCAGGATAGGCCATCAATAGCTGATGTGTCTCTCGGGACCCGCAAATCAGCTGTTTTGAAGGGGCTGCAGCACTCGTACGAGAGCTGCTTCCCCTTCATTTCACTACTCGCCCACACTGTGAATTGCCGACACGGATTCACAGTGTGACCGGAATGAAGTGACAGGAATGAAGGGGAGCAGCTCTCGTACGAGTGCTGCGGCCCCTTCAAAACAGCTGATTGGCGGGTCCCAGGAGTCGGACCCCGCCAGTCAGGGCTAACCTTACCTTCCTCTTTGGCCGCGGCGGGATTTCTGTCGTCTCGATGCTGTAAGCGGCGCATAGCGCTGTGACGTCATGCGCTGCTTACAGCGCTTGACGTCAGGACCTCCGCTGCGATCCGGAACCAGGAAGGTAAGTAAAGTATGTTACTTTAGTAACAGGGGCCCACAGCCCGAGTTACTATAGTAACTTTTTATTGATATGTTGCGGGGGGCCGTGGGCCCCCTGGCTTCGGGGCCCGGTCGCAATTGCGACCGCTGCGACCCCTATAGCTACGCCAGTGCAGGTTCCCATGAAATATACAATAAATTGAGAACAATTCCATCTGCCCTGCAATTTTTTATTATAAATATATCATATATAATTACAGATCCAGAACCAATCTCTGACATATATACAGAACAAAGTATATAGGAGGGAACCTCCAGCTCACCTTATGGCAGAAATTCCATTGCCTGCTGCGCACGGATCCTCGTGTCGGCACACGTTGATAGAAATGGAGCAAGGAAGTAGATGAGATCCAGCGCAAAGAAAAAATTATTCAAGGAGTATAATTAAAATGGAATCTTGTTCCAATTTTATTAAATAATGGCATAAAAACGGGAGTCCAATTCCCCGGAAGAAAGGTGGATGTATGAATGAAAAGAAGATAGGTGTATATAGCCTACGCGTTTCAGACGATCTCCTCGTCCTTAGTCAGCCATGACTAAGGACGAGGAGATCGTCTGAAACGCGTAGGCTATATACACCTATCTTCTTTTCATTCATAAATCCACCTTTCTTCCGGGGAATTGGACTCCCGTTTTTATGCCATTATTTAATAAAATTGGAACAAGATTCCATTTTAATTATACTCCTTGAATAATTTTTTCTTTGCGCTGGATCTCATCTACTTCCTTGCTCCATATATACAGTACCACAACCAAGCTCAGTACATAAATACAACACCTTACAAACCTCAGTACATATATACAGCCAGAGAACCAAGCTCAGTACATATATACAGCACTAGAACAAAGCTCTGACATATATACAGCACCAGAACCAAGCTCAGTACACAAACACAGCACTAGAACCAAAACCATACATATATACAGCACCAGAACCAACCTCAGTACATAAATACAGCACTAGAACCAAACTCAGTACATATATACAATACCAGAACCAAGCTCAGTACATAAATACATCCCCAGAACAAAGCTAAGTACATATATACAGCACCAAAACCAATCTCATACGTATATACAGCACAGAACAAAGCTCAGTACTTAAATACAGTATCAGAACCAAGATCAGTACATATATACAACACCAGAACCAAACTCAGTACATATATACACCACCAGAATAATACAGCTCAGTTTAGTGCAACCCCTGCTGTATAGGTTTGTACGGCATAAAACTACAGCTCCCAGCATGGCCCGAACAATAGTAAGGATATGCTGGGAGATGCTGTTTCACAAAAAAAAATTATACCACCATCATCTCGCTGCAGATCATACAGTTACTACAGTACTGATTAGAGGCAGAATAAACATTTATATTAAGTGACTCACCGGTGACGTCTCAGATTCTAGTTCTTTTCTTCTCCCTCCTGGTCCAGACATCTATGATGTATTTCTCCCGGCCATGAACCATTTCTGCAATTTTCCACTCAGATATCTTCAGCTTCTCACTTTTAAAACATTTCTGCACCTATATTCTCAACACCTCTAAATATAATAAAGCGCCATACACTGCACCTCTAACTATAATAGCGCCATACACTGTGTCCCTGATTATAATAGTACCATACACTGTGTCCCACCCACACCCCGTGCCCCCTGTAGATAGTGCCCCCATAGCTCCCTGTAGATAGTGACCCCCATAGAGCTTCTGTAGATAGTGCCCTACATCGAAGCCCCTGTAGATAGTGTCCCACATACAGCCCTCTGTATATAGTGCCCATATATGGACTCCAGAGCTGCAGGGAAATAGTGCTAACTACTGAGCCACCGTGCTGCCCTACATATAGCTTCCCCTATAGCTAGTGCTCCACGTATAGCCCACCTCTGTAGATAGTGTCTCACATATAGCTCCCCCTGTATATAGTGTCCCACATATAGCCCACCCCTGTAGACAGTGCCCTACATATAGCCCCCATGTGGCTAGTGCTCCACAAGTTACCCACCCCTGTATATAGTGTCCCACATATAGCCCAACCCTATAGAAAGTGCCCTACAAATAGCTCCCCTATAGATAGTGCTCTACATATAGCCCACCCCTGTATATAGTGTCTCATATATAGCTCCCGCTGTATATAGTGGCCCACATATAGAACCCCCTGTAGATAGTGTCCCGCATCCCCACATATAGAACCCCCTGTATATATTGTCCCATATCCCCACGTATAGGCCCCCCCATGTAGATAGTGGCCAACATCCCCACATATAGACCCCCCTCTATTTAGTGGCCCACATCCCCACATATAGACCCCCCCTGTAGATAGTGTCCCACATCCCCACATATAGACTTCCTCTGTATATGGTGGACCACATATAGACCCCCCTGTATATAGTTGCCCACATATAGACCTCCCTGTATATAGTGGCCCACATCCCCACATATAGAACCCCCTGTATATAGTGGCCCACATCCCCACAGATAGACCCCCCCTGTAAATATTGCCCCACATATAGGCCCCCCTGTATATAGTGGCCCACATCCCCACATATAGACCCCCCTGTATATAGTGCCCCACATCACCATATATAGACCCCCCTGTAGATAGTGCCCCACATCCCCACATATAGACCCCCCTGTATACAGTGGCCCACATCCCCACATATAGACGACCCCCCCTGTAGATAATGCCACTCACAGTTTTATTAGAAAAAAACAAAAAACTATATATACTCACATGATCCCGTTCCCACGTTGTCCAATGGCAATGCAGATCTGCTCTCTTCTGAGCATGTCTGCTGGAGCTGAACGACGCATCGTTCAAAGGCGCTGATTGGCAGGGCAGAATGACTTGCCCCGTCAATCAGCGTGTTTCAAGCACGGAAGCGGCGCGATGACGTCATCGCACCGCTAGCGTCGTTGAAAGGCGCTGATTGGCGGGGCAAGTCATTTTGCCCCGCCAATCAGCGTCATTGTAAGGCGCTGAATGGTCGGGCACGGAACATTCCCGGCCGTTCAGCACTAATGCATGTATTTATATAGATAAATACTCACAGGTCAGGATCATTGGTTAGGTGCCACTGGCATAGTGTCAAAGCACCTCCAAAATTTATGTAACTAAACTCCAATAAGTCATAAGAAATAATTAGAGGACAAGGAGTCATAACGCCACAACTAGTGAAAATGAATACAAAATTTTATTGAATACACGATATTAAATGACACGAATAAAAATATGATGCAGGGATCTTAAAATACCATGCGTGAGCCATACAGAACAGTTAATATAAATCACAGGTAAATGATATAGAACACAGCAGGAAACATGTGTACGTCACAGAATGGGTAACTATCAAATAATGCTACAACATAAGAGCGTCAGACCATATAGCGTTAAAGATATCAAGTGCGTGTAAAACTTGTAATAAGGCACAAAAAAGGGCCTAGTAACAGAAAGAGTAATAAGAAAGACGCTAGAGGGAAGCAGCATCTAGACAAGCTGTAATATTATCAGAAATGAAAGTACACAGAGGAGACACATCCTAACATGTGCTGTGGTGTTCAATGGAGGGAAATCCGCCTATCAATAGCAGATCTCATAATGAAATACAAGCTTACCCATGAAGATGATAAAGAGTCAAAAAAGGCCCACAGCACGTAGCCTGGTATGATGGCGCCCCAACGCGCGTTTCGCTGTCGTAGCTTCCTCAGGGGGTAGTGATGAATCAGTGTGGGTGTCCCAAATATATGTCCGTGTGCTAATGATCCAAGTTATAAAGTTCCGGTGTGTTCAAACTAGTCCGGTCTCTGGCGCATGCGTGTAAGACTGTTTGAGGCCTGGCAGCCCCCGTCTCCTGTCGTCACACTCATACTGCGCCTGCGTGCCCCCGAGGACGCGTATCCAAGGAGACAGTACAGGCGCAGCACGAGTGTATAGACGAGAGGAGAACGGGGCGGGCCTCCACTCTCACCTCAGTATGCACAACCCCGGGACAGAGAATGACGTGGTAAGTGTATATATAGTTAATTAATAAAATAGTAACGTTACTACAAAAACCCAGGGTATGCCAGATCTATCTCCTCTTTGTATCTTAATTAGGAATGTGTAAACAGACACTTCATTTACAATGTATAGTAAATCCAGAGTTAATGAATATAAAAATGACATATAATTAGTACAAAAATACTATACAAGAAGGTAACTCGTGAATAGTGCACAAGTAAAAAAATATATAAAAAGTTAAAGGAAATATGACAGAAATCTGTCAAAAATCGCTATAGTGTGAATAAAACACAAAAAAACCAAAAATATATATAAATGAATATTTCATTTAGAATTTAAGCTATAAAGTGAGTATGAAGAACATGTAAACCATGTAGAAAGGACGCGATTAAAACTTACCCCGAAGGGGGAAAAATGGGGGTATAATAAGTAACAAAACCAAAAGTGACAGTACCGACAGCAATGTGTAATTAATAAAAGGTCTTTACCAAAAAGAAAAGACCAAACAAAATATATACTGTAATTATGAGGAGAAAGGATGATGGGTACAGGGAAAAAAATGGGAAAAACCCAAAAGGGAAGGGGTTGAGAAGACAGAGCAACTGAGAGAGTCTTATATCTTGCTAGAAGCTCTTTAAGTTCGATATATCTTCGGGAACACATCAGAAGTGGACACTATATAGATCCATCGGACAAGATCTGGACATAAATATAAAACAGGCAAATTAGCAACAATAAAAAACTTTAAAAATGGGAAACAGAGTCTTTTCTAGGCTTTTATGACAGTATCAAAGAGACAAAGATAGCCCTATAAAAAGGCAGCAAAACTAAGATTCTCATTGAGACCATGAGGGGTCATGGTTCCCAAGGTGACGATCCACCTGCATTCCTTTTGTGCAAGTATCATCTTAACATCTCCCCCTCTGACACCACAATGTATCCTGTCGATACCCCGTACACGAAAGGTTTTTGGATCACATCCATGAAAGATTTTAAAATGTTTGGGAATCGTCTTTAAGGTTGTTAAGTCATCTATGTCTTTTGCAGCAGATATATCCTGAACATGTTCACGAACACGTATTCTTAGTTGTCTCGAGGTTAAACCACGTAGACCATAGGGCATCCACATGTCGCATAGTATATGACATGGGTGGTGGTACAGGAAATATAGTGCAGAATTTTATAACGCCTTTCGTTTTTGATGGAACCTCTAGTTGAGAAGGGATTTAAATGTTTTGGTATGTAGTGACTTTTGACTAACATATCTTTTACATTTTTACTCCTTCTCGCCGTCATCTGGGGGTTCAATGGTAGGGCAGACGTCAGAGTTGGTTCCAAATGTAAGATAGGCCAATGTGTAATGATGGGGGTAGGGAAACAGACAAGTGAGCCCTAATCTACCCGCCACTCAGTCCCTGCCTACTTGCAACGACCCGCCTTAGGCGACGGGGTACAACTGGGCAACGGTCCCTACGCTCAATAAGTGCACGACAGACAAACAGACAAGGGTACACAGAAGCAAAGGTAAATGGGGCAGTTGCCCACGGCAACACCGTGAACAACAAGAGTGGTGAACGAGCCGAGTCAAACCAGGAGTGTACCAGGTACAAAACGCAGAGCAGAAGAGTAGTGAACAAGCCGAGTCAAACCAGGAGTGTACGAGGTACCAAACGCAGAGCAGGAGAGTAGTCAGTAAGCCAGGGTCATATGAAGCAGGGTCAAATAGTACAGAATCATTTCTTCTATTGATTCTGATTTAGTTTCTGAAATTGCTGCTGATCAAGGTTCAGCTCCCGGGAACCTTCCTGAGAACAAGCTGTTTGTTCCCCTGCAATTCCGGCTAAGGGTACTTAAGGAAAATCATGACTCCGCACTATCTGGTCATCCATGCATCCTGGGTACCAAGCACCTCATTGCCAGAAACTATTGGTGGCCTGGGTTGCCTAAAGACGTTAAGGCCTACATCGCCGCTTGTGAGGTTTGTGCTAGGTCCAAGACTCCCAGGTCCCGACCAGCGGGCTTACTACGTTCTTTGCCCATTCCCCAGAGACCTTGGACCCATATCTCCATGGATTTTATCACCGATTTGCCTCCATCTCAAGGCAAGTCGGTGGTGTGGGTTGTAGTAGACCGCTTCAGTAAGATGTGCCACTTTGTGCCCCTCAAGAAACTACCCAATGCTAAGTAAGACGTTAGCTACCTTGTTTGTTAAACAAATCCTGCGTCTGAAACTAATGGCCAAATTGAGAGGACTAATCAGTCTCTAGAACAATATTTAAGGTGTTTTTTTTTTTTTTTTATGACATTTTTAAAACACTTTTTATTTAATTTTTTCAACAGTAGTAAACAGAAACAGATGCATGACATTACATTGGACATTACATGTGAGTTATTCCACTGATCGTCAATACAAAATTGTACAGAACTGGCAGACGAATTTGACATAAATCATGCTTAGCGAACATTGTTTTCAACCTTTAACCCCTTGGAACTCCCCCCTCCCCCCTGACATCCTAAATATGTATGTTTCTAATATTAAATTGTAAAATGTTCCTGTATCCGAACCGTACCTGAACAGGAAGGTGGGTCCCTATCACTCCTAGCGCCTAACTGAATCACCTTTTCAGCACTCCTAATGTTCCTGCCACATCTCTCGTCAGGTACCATGAGGTATAATAGAACGGTGTCATCAGATCCTTTATTTCGTCGGTCTGGAAATGTTTGCATATAAAAACTTTCCATTTCTTAAAAAATTTTGATGATCCAGATTCCGCTGTTCGTTCAATATCTAGCCGATCCATATATACATATTTTTTCAGCTGAGAAATTACCTCTAGGCCTGACGGTAGCTGTGGTTTAAGCCAGAGGGCGAGCAAGGACCTCTTGGCTATCAGAAGAAAGGCATGAAGTGCGTCAGGAATATGTTGAGTATCAGGAAAGGCATGAAATAAAAGAGGTAGTGGCTCCACCGCGACCTCCTCCCCCCATGTATCCCTGATTATCCCAGAAATCTCGTTCCAATATGTAAATAATTTGGGGCAAGTCCACAAACCATGAAATAAATTTGTTTTGGGTGCATGGCATCGTGGACACGCTATTTGTCTATCCGGACAATTAGGGTGTGGGGGAATATCAAAACCGTATATGGCCCTGTGAATGAACTTAAAATGTGTCTCCCTCCATCTTTCACATACAACTGCTTTACGCACCTTTGCCCATCCTCCCAAAATCTGCTGAGTAAGATCTTGCTGCATAAGCTCTCTACTCCACATTTTAAACATTGTGGCAGTGGTAGCCTTAGCAAGTGATTCTCTCAATGTACTATATAAAAAAGATAAAGAGGATTTAGATGGGGGAGACACTATCAAGTCATCCAAGAAGTTCTTAGGGCATTCCGGGGCTATATTATGCAATTTTGACCTTAAAAAGGACATTATTTGGCAATAGGCTAAGTGATGCCTTGTGGAAAGGTTGTTTACAACTTGCAACTCTTGAAATGTCATATATCTATTTTCATTAGAATGCAAGAGATGATTAAGCTTGAAGATGCCCAACGATTTCATTTCCCTGAAATGCGGGTTCTCCCTCCCCTGTGGAAACTCCGGATGCCCCCATAAATGCATGTGCTTAGATATGTGTTGAGGGAGGCCAAAAAGTGCTCTAATAGATTTCCAAGCCATAATGGTGTCCCTAAATAATATACGATGTTTGATTTCTGGTGGTATGTTCCCAATTGAGACATGTATTAGCGATGACAAATGTAGTGGAGCCACCACCCCCTCCTCAAGTGTGTAATTAGAATAAAAGTTTGACCCTTGTAGCCAGTCAAGGCCATGACGAGCCAAACATGCCAAATTATAGCTACGAAGATCCGGTATATTGACTCCCCCACCTTCTTTGCGTGTCATAAGTTTCTTTAAGGCTATTCTCGGGCGTTTCTTATTCCATATGTAGGCGGAGAACATGGAATTTAATGTCTTGATATCAGTGTGTTTTAATAGAAGAGGAATTGTCTGTAGAGGATAAAGCAATCTCGGGAAGCTTACCATTTTCAAAAGATGGCATCTCCCCATGAAGGAGAGAGGCAGATGCTGCCATCGTTGGAGATCTTGTTTAATTTTATTTATAACCGCCGGATAATTGAGGTTATATATTGTGTCCGGTGTGCGACCTATGTTTATCCCTAGGTATTTAATGGAGGACCTAGCTATAGTAACCGGTATACTCAAAGATGGTTTAAAGTGTGCTGCGCCGTTACTGGTCAAGTGTAGTAATTCACTTTTTGTGACATTTACTTTAAAGCCGGAGTGGCTCTCAAATTTTTTAATAAGCTCAAAGACGTGGGGAAGATCGTGATGCGGGTCTGATAGGAATATCAAGACATCATCTGCAAAGTATGTTGCCTTAATTGTTTCCGTGCCCACCCTGATTCCCTTTACACTTTCGTCAGCCTCCAATGTGCGAATAAATGGTTCCAATGCGAGATTAAAAAGGAGGGGGGAAAGAGGGCAGCCTTGACGTGTCCCTCTATATAATGGGATGGTGGAGGAAAGAAATCCTGGAGTGTATACTTTTGCGGAGGGGGCCGAGTATAAGGCTCCAATAAACGATCGAAAAGGTCCCAAAATACCCATAGAGTCCATTGTACCTCCCAACCAATCCCAATCAACCATATCGAATGCTTTTTCGGCATCTATAGTAAGGATGGCTGGGTTTGGGTGAGCGGACGGATTAACTTTAACATCATCTAGTACAGTTAGTATTTTCCGGATATTGGATACCGCTGAGCGGCCTTTTACAAAGCCAACTTGGCTTGGTGAAATTATTCTAGGTAATATAGTGGCTAATCTATCCGCCATAAGTTTAGATATTAGTTTTAAGTCCGAGTTGATTAAGGAAATCGGGCGGTATGAGGAAGCAAATTTTGGGTCCTTTCCTGGCTTAGGGAGAACCTTTATGTATGCGACATTGGAGGCTGCCGGGATGGATTGTCCTGATAAATATCCATTATATAAATGAAGTAAACATGGGGTGATTTGATCCCTCAGGACCTTGAAGTATTCACTGGCGTATCCGTCGGGGCCTGGGGCTTTCTGCATTTTCATTGAATTTATACAGGATTTCAACTCTACTTCTGTAATTGGAGAATTTAGGAATGTCCGTTCCTCCTCTGTTAGTTTGGGAAGTTGTAGGGAGTCTAAGACCGTAGGGAGCGAGGTGGGAGTATATGTTCTTTTTGTATACAAATCCTCATAAAATTGCTTTAAGATGGAATTAACTTGTTTAGGGTGTGATTGCAAAGTTCCCCATTTATCCTTCAATGTGGTAATATGAAATTGTGGTCCCAAAGGTTTGGACAGACGTGCCAACAACCTCCCCGCCTTGTTTCCGTATCGAAACAGCTTCGCTTCAAAAGCGGACCGTTTCAACTTTTCCCCTTTATCTAACCACAATTCATATTCCCCTCTTGCTTTCTGCCATTCTTCTTTGTTTACGGGTGTTGGCATTGCTTGGAAACGTGTGTAAGTCCGCCTCAAAGCCAGGCCATACTCCTCAATTTTCAATTTAGTCTGGTTTTTAAGTTTTGCAACATACGCTATTAGTTGCCCTCTCATGACTGCTTTGGAGGTGTCCCAGAATAGCTGGGGATCCTGTGAGTGAGCTCCATTGGTATCCTCAAAATCCAACCACCAACCCTTAAGTAAAGATTGGAACGATTCATCAGATGCCAAGTTACTGGGGAAGCGCCACAGGATGTCCGAGCCCCTTGGAAAGCAATCATGTATTTCTAGCACTACCGGAGAATGATCTGATATAACCATGGGTTCGATGACACACTGGTGCACCCGCTGAAGGAGCGGTGTCGACACCAAAGTGTAATCGATGCGTGACCATGATTGTTGGGCATGTGAATAATGCGAGTATTCTCTGCCATCAGGATGATGCAGACGCCAGGGATCATGTAAGCCCGTGTCTGAAAGGAATGTGTGTAAGACAGTTTCTCTATCTAGGTCTTTGTGAAGAAACGGTTTATGGGGATTACTCCTATCCTCCGCAGGCTGTAAGACTACATTCAAGTCTCCCCCCAGAAGTTTGGAGGGTATACTATCAACTGCCATAACTCCGTTTAGCGTCTTGAAAAAGTGTGGACTACGTACATTAGGCCCATATACATTATATATGCTAATGGAATCTTCTGAACCCGTGAGGTGTATATTCACCCATCTCCCTGCTGAATCAGCTTTAGAGCCCGTGACTGAATAGGGGAGGTTCTTACCAAGGAGTATCAGAACTCCCGCCTTAGAGTGCTGGGCGGGGGATCCGTACACCTGGCCCACCCACAGTTTTTGCATACGGTGGTAGTCTAGCTCCGTTAGATGAGTTTCTTGTAGTAGCGCAATGTCGGTCTTTAGCCTTTTGAGATGGCGTAGTACCATCATGCGCTTATGGGGTGACTTGAGACCCTTAACATTCCATGAAACAATTCTCATAAACGGATGATATAGTTAGTTTATCAATGTGGATGTCTAACTGCCCCCCTCCCCTTCCCAACCCCGCCTTCAAACCCAAATACATAACCATATACATAACCAACAACAGGTAACTATCACTCCATGGTCCTTGCTGTACCAATGCAACATCCATGTATATGTGACATGCGACTTCACTTTTTTCCCACATGTTATAGCACTTCTTATCTTAACTTCACCGTAACGAAGCCACTCCCAGCCATGTTGCTGGACTGGTCATATCATTATAGAGTCGAGCACGAAAGATATAAACAAAGGGTAATCTATCTTGCATACATCTACTAGTTGTGTAAAGCGATCAGGAAACAATGCATATATTTCACGTACACATCTCTAAAAGCACTGAGCAATATGTTCCCATACGTGTGAAAGGATATATCTCATAGTAGACCCGCGTACTCCTGCCTTACTGAGCCTCTGGATATGGAAGTTCAAGTGTGGCTTTGCTGAAGATTCCTGTTCCTCTGCGGTTTAGGATCTGAGAAAGAAAATCCATCTGTTGAAGATCTGTCCTCCTTGGATAAATCACGTGGTTCACCTATTGGCTTATGCGTAGGAGAAGGGCGATCAGGCGGTAAAGATTTCAAAATGGCATCCGCCGCTTCCGGTGTAGAAAAGGTATCATAGGATCCATCCGTATTCGCAACCTTAAGAACTGCCGGGTATAATAATGCAAACTTGACCTGGCGCTTGTATAATGCCGAACAAACTTGTGAAAATGCTCGGCGCCTTTTCGTGACTTCCGCTGAGAAGTCGCCAAAGATCAAAATGCGGTGTCCTTTATAATCCAGACCATCGCGCCTACTTTTAAACGCCTTCAGCACTGCCATTCTGTCTGAATAATCTAAGTACTTGACTATGACTTGTCGCGGGCGATGTCTCGTCTCCTTTGAGCCCTTGTCTGTGGGTCGTAAGTCAGGTCCAACTCTATGAGCTCGCTCTACTTTACAGGCCTGACGGATCCCCAAAGCCTCCGGTAAGTCCGACTCGCACAGTCGTCTGAGATCCTTCGCCAATACCGCCTCCGGTAAACCCACGATGCGTAGGTTGTTCCTTCGTGACCTATTCTCTAAGTCTTCTACTCTGTCCCAGAGTTTCTGGTTGTCCAACCTGGTGTCTTGGACTAGTTGGCGGAGGTCCATGAATGCTGTGTCCACGTGGTGCATGGCTGACTCCAGCGTATCTATACGCTCCCCCTGCTTCGTCACCGTATCATGTAGTTGTGATAGGGAGGTATTAACCGTTTTAGACAGGGATTCTTGTAAATCCGGGGAGATTAATTGCGCTACCTGAATCGCCAATTGCTTATAGTCAATATTCAAGGTAGACAATGCAGACTCACCAGACATTGAGGTCAGTGAAGCTTGAGGAACTTCCGACTCCTCTGGTGTGGTTTGCTTAGAGGACTCGTCCGCCATGATGGCTGTCTGGTCGGCCGCGCGGCCGGACTTGCTCTGTGCTCTGGATTTGCCCATAATGTGGACGAATCTGTCCATATACCGACAGGTTTGTCTTCCGTGCTACAGGGGGTCAGACTCGTTTGTCCCAGCGGTAGTTAGTAGGATCTGACCGAGTGATTTTGGTATCAAGGGCTGGAGCACTTGTACTCGCGCGTCCTCACATGCAGGCGCCGGAACCGGAAGTCTCTTAAGGTGTTTTATCTCTGACTGTCAATATGATTGGGTCTCATTCATTCCCCTCGCCGAATTTTCCCTTAATAACCGGGTCAGTAACTCGTCAGGGGTCTCCCCCTTTTTCTGTAATTTTGGGTTTAATCCACGGCTCTCCTCCGTTTCACCTGGTAGTTCCAACAATCCCGAGGTAGAGGTCGTTCATCAGGAACTGTGCACAGTCTGGGCCCAGGTTCAGAAGAACCTAGAGGCGTCCCAGAGCATACAAAAAACTCAGGCAGATAGAAGACGTTCTGCTAATCCCTTGTTTATGGTCGGGGATCTGGTGTGGCTATCGTCAAAGAACTTGCGCCTTAAAGTCCCATTCAAGAATTTTGCTCCCCGGTTTATAGGGCCGTACAAGGTCATTGAAGTCCTCAATCCTGTCTCCTTCCGACTGGAGTTGCCCCCATCTTTTCGAGTACACAACGTGTTTCATGCCTCCCTCCCTAAACGCTGCTCCCCGTCCTTGGCTCCCTCGAGGAAACCTCCTGTCCCCGTTCTCACCCCTGAGGGGGTAGAATTCGAGGTGGCCAAGATTGTGGACAGCAAGATGGTCCAAGGCTCCCTCCAGTACCTGGTCTATTGGAGAGGATACGGGCCTGAGGAGAGGACTTGGGTACCCGCCCGGGATGTTCACGCTGGGGTATTGGCCAGGAGGTTCCACCTTCGTTTGCCCAATAAACCAGGTCCATCTAGAAAGGGTCCGGCGGCCCCTCATAAAAGGGGGGGTACTGTTAAGGATCTGCCAGGCACAGCTTCTGTATCTACGCCCATAGGTAATCAGTCTGCACCTGCTTCTATGCCTGTGAGACTGACTCCATCTTCCACCACTCAGGATGGCAGGCTTAGGAGTGGGAGAGCCTATCACAGCCTTGCCAGACGGAGCTAGCTCCAGCCCTCTGTCTATTTATACCTGCCTTTCCTGTTTTGAACATAAAAAACGTCTTTAAAGATGAATAGATTGTGAGTAAGGATGTATTCCAAGAGTTCTATCACTAAGTCAACCACCTGGCTGTCCCGGTAGCTCATCTCCAAGAAGAAGCGGACTGCATTAACCCCATCCCGGTGTCTGATGCTCGTGTATAGAGAGACTCCACGTCGGCACTCACTAAGAGCATATCAGTTTCCAGGGAGATTCCATCAATCCTTGTGAGTACCTCAGTGGTGTCTTTAACAAATGAGGGTAGACATTCTACTAGTAGTTTTAAATAAAAGTCAATAAACCTACATGCCGGATCGCACAGTCCCCCAATCCCTGACACTATCGGTCGGCCCGGTGGGTCCATCAAATTTTTATGGATCTTCGGAAGAAGGTAAAAGGTGGGGATTTTTGGATATTTGACATTAAGACCATCGTACACCTTTTCGGGGATAATCCCCTTCTCAAAAGCTGTTATTAAGATTTTATCCAACTCGGAAGAAAAAAGGTTAATTGGGTTATATGCGAGTTTCTGATATGTCTCCCTCTCTCGTAACTGGCGAAATACTTCCCTTTCGTATAATTTAATTGGCCAAATCACGATGTTACCCCACTTGTCCGCCGCTTTATATACCACGTCCTCAAAGGACTGTAATTCTTTCAAAGCTGTTCGTTGAGCAGCTGTGAAATTGTCATATTTTTTGTTTATGGAAATTTGTTTAAAATCTTCCATGACTAGTTTAGTGAAGATCTCAACTTGTGGGCAGAGGGACAAGGGGGGGGGGGGTAAATCTCTTAGATTTGGGAACAATTGAGATAGGGAGCACACCTTGTTTAGAGGGAATTTGTTCATGTAGTAGTTCTTCCAGAGCTAGAAGAGCTTCTTGTTCCATAGAACTATTTAGGCCCACATCAGTCTCACCCCTACCATGCAGTTTTTTCAAAATCAACTTCCTTGAGAACAAATAAAGATCTTTTACCGCTGTAAAAAAATCAAATGAATTACTCGGGGAAAAAGTGAGTCCCTTCCCAAGGATATCGCATTGTGTGTCAGAGAGGGTATGTGCAGATAAATTGATTACCTCTAAGTTCCTGGATTTTTTTCCTCCTAGGTAGGGAGATGGAGTTTTTCGTTTTGTTGCTTGCCTCTCTCTATTCCTCCGAGGGAGGCTCAGGTCCTGTCCATTCAATGTATCCCCATTCCATTTAGGTTCTATATGCTCATCATTAGAGGCCTGCGATGATATAGACCCTGATCTAGAACGGGGCCCTAGACGTGATCTGCCATTTCTCCATTTGTAAACTTTACCCTGTTGGTAGTCATTATTGTCTCTTTGAAACTTCCCAGTTTTTATCAGACAGATCTCCTTTTCCCTTTTCTTGAATTCTGTGTCTAGATCAACATGGAGTCTATCTAAAGCCTCACTTGAAAGATCTCTTTTAAGGACTTTTTGTAGTTCTTCTATTTCCTTTTCTATTGTCCCTAGGGAGATACTATTGGACTGTATTAGAAGCTCCATATACCCCCGTGAACAGGTATTGGAAAGTTTTTCCTATCTATCTTTAAAACTTTCCTCCTCGGTGGGAAAAGAAGGGAATACCTGAACTCTAAGGCCCCTTGGAATGAGGCCCTTACTTAAGTATCTCTCAAGAAAGGCCTTATTCCACCATATCTTTGTCCTTTGTTTGAATAGTACTTTAAGCCTGCTAGTTCGTTCTCTCATATCTTTCCCATTAGAGTCTAAAAGCAAATTTAGATCCTCATTAAAAACATCATTTAATTGCAAGATCCATGACTGGTCTCGCATGCGGAAGTCCATATTTGGCCTGGAGCCAACAGCTGTGAAAAACACAGAAAGCACAATTATATAGATAAATACTCACAGGTCAGGATCATTGGTTAGGTGCCACTGGCATAGTGTCAAAGCACCTCCAAAATGTATGTAACTAAACTCCAATAAATCATAAGAAATAATTAGAGGACAAGGAGTCATAACGCCACAACTAGTGAAAATGAATACAAAATTTTATTGAATACACGATATTAAATGACACGAATAAAAATATGATGCAGGGATCTTAAAATACCATGCGTGAGCCATACAGAACAGTTAATATAAATCACAGGTAAATGATATAGAACACAGCAGGAAACATGTGTACGTCACAGAATGGGTAACTATCAAATAATGCTACAACATAAGAGCGTCAGACCATATAGCGTTAAAGATATCAAGTGCGTGTAAAACTTGTAATAAGACACAAAAAAGAGCCTAGTAACAGAAAGAGTAATAAGAAAGATGCTAGAGGGAAGCAGCATCTAGACAAGCTGTAATATTATCAGAAATGAAAGTACACAGAGGAGACACATCCTAACATGTGCTGAGGTGTTCAATGGAGGGAAATCCGCCTATCAATAGCAGATCTCATAATGAAGTACAAGCTTACCCATGAAGATGATGTCAAAAATATTTTAATTATCTTTATATGTGTGAACCTAAAAGTGCTATAGACAGTTGTCACTGGAGCTCACAGATCTGCTGAGACAAGAGCCTACATGGGGGGATGGCTATTCTATTTCAAGTCGTTTAGTTTATGGCTTTGCATTTCAGCTGTTACAAAGGCAACGTGAGAAAACGTGATGACATTGTATTTCTTATGGCTAAAGATATATGTGGAGTTTTGGGATATTACCATATTTAGAATGCTCATGCTTTGCAAGTATGAGGTTGCCACCTACTCTCATTTTCCTATAAATAAATATGGATCGCCCCCTGTGGGCAGAGACTGTTTGAACATTGAAGCTGCGTGTCATGGTCTCTCCGGCCGACCTCTCTCAGATCCACCATTGAGAGAGCATTCATTAATTTGGAACTCATAGACAAATGCAGATAATGTCCAACGTTAATGGCCAATGTAAATTCTGCAGCGACAATGATAAAGAGTCAAAAAAGGCCTACAGCACATAGCCTGGTATGATGGCGCCCCAACGCGCGTTTCGCTGTCATAGCTTCCTCAGGTGGTAGTGATGAATCAGTGTGGGTGTGCAAAAAGAATTCTCCGCTGGGGACACAGTTCTAAACTAGCTGGGCACGCCGGTGTCCGTAAAACCCAAGACCTGATCGCTCGTCACTTCTGGTGGCCCACGCTACCTAAGGATGTTCTGGACTTTGTCTCTGCTTGCACGGTGTGTGCCTCTAACAAAGTGACTCACAGCAAGCCTGCCGGCCTGCTTCAACCTCTGCCTGTACCCAGTACCCCCTGGCAGCACATCGCTATGGACTTCGTCACGGACCTTCCTCTCTCCTCAGGATGCAACACCATCTGGGTGGTGGTGGACCGGTTCTCTAAGATGACACATTTTATCCCGCTGACTGGCCTACCCTCTGCTCCTCGACTGGCAAGTCTCTTCATTCAGCACATCTTCCGCTTGCATGGCTTGCCTCTTCACATTGTGTCCGACCGGG
This sequence comes from Rhinoderma darwinii, assembly GCF_050947455.1. Taxonomy (NCBI): domain Eukaryota; kingdom Metazoa; phylum Chordata; class Amphibia; order Anura; family Rhinodermatidae; genus Rhinoderma; species Rhinoderma darwinii. Next base: position 300,137,675 of record NC_134687.1, read on the forward strand.
GGGTTCAGTTTACCTCCAAGTTCTGGAGAGCCCTCTGTAAACTCCTGGATGTGAGTTTGGACTTCTCCTCTGCCTATCACCCACAGTCCAATGGGCAAGTTGAGAGGATCAACCAGATCATGGAAAATTATCTCCGCCACTTCATCTCTTCACAGCACGATAACTGGGTACAGCTTCTTCCATGGGCGGAGTTTTCATATAATAACCACACAAGTGAGTCCACCACCTCCACTCCGTTTCACATCGTGTACAGTCAGCATCCCAGAGTCCCTCTTCCAGTGTCGACTTCATCTCAGGTACCCGCTGCCGACTCTGCATATGGGGACTTCCTGCAAATCTGGCAACAGACCCGGTCCTCTATTTTGCTGGCGGTAGATCGCATGAAGCGTAAGGCAGATACCAAGAGAAGAGAGCCGCCTCAGTATCTTCCTGGGACTAAAGTCTGGCTGTCCTCTCGGAACATTCGCTTGAGGGTGCCTTCATACAAGTTTGCTCCCAGGTTTCATGGTCCTTTCGGAATCCTGCAACAAATTAACCCTGTTTCCTATAAGCTGTGGCTGCCTCCTACCCTCAGAATCCCTAACTCCTTCCATGTGTCCCTCCTGAAACCAGTGGTCCTGAACAGCTACAGCAAGACCTCTAGTTCCACAGTTGCTCCCAGCAGCCCTTCTGATGTATTCGAGGTAAAGGAGATCCTGGACCGCAAGAGGGTAGGAGGAAGGACTTTCTATTTGGTGGATTGGAGAGAGTTTGGTCCTGAGGAGAGGTCCTGGGAGCCAGAATAGAACCTCAGCGCCCCTACTCTTATTAAAAAGTTCCTCTCTCACTCTGGCCCCAAGAAGAGGGGGCGTAAGAGGGGGGATACTGTAGCGCCCATGGCCACGGGCCGTCGGGTTTACTCACCTCCCGACGCCCGCAGCCATGGATCTGTGAGCGCTGGCCTCCGTCTCCCTCCTAGGAGATGGCAGCGCTCACTTCCGCTCCGTCCGGCTGGGTCCCGTAGGGTGCGCGCGCACGCTCGCGCCCGGTCTTAAAGGGCCAGCGCGCGCAATTTGGAAATCATCATTATCAACTGCCACGATTTCCTGGTCTATAAGAAGGCCCCTGACCTTCTGATCCTTGCCTGAGCGTTGTTAGTCTTTCCCAGTCTGTCTCGCAAATGGTTCCTTAGTGTCTCCCGTTCCAGCTGTTACCCGTGCCCTGTTACCGTACCTGTATTCCGTATTGTTCCTGTGCCTACCCGCGTTCAAGTGTCTTCTGCCACGTCAAGTGCCATCTGCCACGTCAAGTTCCATCTGCCACGTCAAGTGCCATCGGCCACGTCAAGTGCCATCTGCCACGTCAAGTGTCTTCTGCCACGCCAACTGCCATCTGCCACGTCAAGTGCCATCTGCCACGTCAAGTGCCATCTGCCACGTCAAGTGTCTTCTGCCACGCCAAGTGCCATCTGCCACGTCAAGTGCCATCTGCCACGTCAAGTGTCTACCGCTCATCGGATACTGCCCGCCACGTCTGGCGCCACTTGCCGCACCTGCCTCCACTCGTGTTGAAGCCACAGCCACCGCCCGGACTAATTCAGGTACCCAAGCATTACTGTCTGCCTTTTTACGTTCGAAATAGACTGTGACCTGGTCAGCTGCCTCCCCGCTACGGCGGAGCGGCCTAGTGGGTCTACAAACCCAGTGTCCGTGACACAGACCACCCACCACCCTAAGAACCGAGGTGGGAGGAAACATTCAGAGCCACCTGTTTACGTGACACTAAATGCTTCCATACCTGATAAAGTTATCTGTCAAGCCGTAGAAAACCCCCAAGATAGATGGTATTGCCCGAATTGTGAAACCTGTAATTCCCTAAATCTTCAGGTGTGTACAGTATGTAACGCTGTACACTCACCTATTGCTAGACACGTATCCTGAGTATTCATCTGGCCGTGAATGGCACACGGTGCCCTGGATTAGGGGAGCTAACCAGAAAGTAATCTCGGACGAATATTCTAATACATGGCTAAGCAATTTTATGTTCAAAAGAAGGGAATTGTCAAAAATATTTTAATTATCTTTATATGTGTGAACCTAAAAGTGCTATAGACAGTTGTCACTGGAGCTCACAGATCTGCTGAGACAAGAGCCAACATGCGGGGATGGCTATTCTATTTCAAGTCGTTTAGTTTATGGCTTTGCATTTCAGCTGTTACAAAGGCAACGAGAGAAAACGTGATGACATTGTATTTCTTATGGCTAAAGATATATGTGGAGTTTTGGGATATTACCATATTTAGAATGCTCATGCTTTGCAAGTATGAGGTTGCCACCTACTCTCATTTTCCTATAAATAAAGATGGATCGCCCCCTGTGGGCAGAGACTGTTAGAACACTGAAGCTGCGTGTCATGGTCTCTCCGGCCGACCTCTCTCAGATCCACCATTGAGAGAGCATTCATTAATTTGGAACTCATAGACAAATGCAGATAATGTCCAACGTTAATGGACAATGTAAATTCTGCAGCGACAATGATAAAGAGTCAAAAAAGGCCTACAGCACGTAGCCTGGTATGATGGCGCCCCAACGCGCGTTTCGCTGTCATAGCTTCCTCAGGTGGTAGTGATGAATCAGTGTGGGTGTCCCAAATATATGTCCGTGTGCTAATGATCCAAGTTATAAAGTTCCGGTGTGTTCAAACTAGTCCGGTCTCTGGCGCATGCGTGTAAGACTGTTTGAGGCCTGGCAGTCCCCGTCTCCTGTCGTCACACTCATACTGCGCCTGCGTGCCCCCGAGGACGCGTATCCAAGGAGATAGTACAGGCGCAGCACGAGTGTATAGACGAGAGAACGGGGCTCGTTCCTGCTGTGTTCTATATAATTTACCTGTGATTTATATTAACTGTTCTGTATGGCTCACGCATGGTATTTTAAGATCCCTGCATCATATTTTTATTCGTGTCATTTAATATCATGTATTCAATAAAATTTTGTATTCATTTTCACTAGTTGTGGTGTTATGACTCCTTGTCCTCTAATTATTTCTAATGCATGTATTTGTAGCTGCGTTCTATAGACGCAGGTACAATTACTGCAAGATGGGGTGGTTGTCACTAGATCCGGGGCCCCCTCCGGTGCTAGCTACGCCTACGGCATGAGAGGGCCTGTGTCGCCCAGCCCATACATGTTAGAGGCTCGGCGGTGCGGGCCCCGTAGTAGCGGCACTACCGCTGTAGCAGCCATAATGGCTGCTAGCGGCGCCACTGGGCATATGGGGGGCGTGTTTACTGTACTCCAGAGGACCCGCTTAACAATTTATTGGATGTGTGTCGGCACAAGCTGGGCACAACATATTGGACACTGAAATGGCATATGTGTGGAAAAAAATTAATCACTATTTTTAATCTGCAACATCTATTGTGTACTAAGTTCTGCAAAACCCCTGTAGGGTCAAAATTCTCACTATACCTTGTCACGGTGTGTGGGTATATGGATCCACTAGGCCGCACCGCCGTAGCAGGGAGGCAGCTGGCCAAACAACAGGGAACCACAGCAATACAAAGTGCCCACAAGGGTACTGTAATGACGGGGTAGGGAGACAGACAGGTGAGCCCTAATCTACTCGCCACTCAGTCCCTGCCTACTTGCACGGCCCGTCCTAGGCGCGACGGCGTACAACTGGGCAACGGTCCCTACGCTCAATAAGTGCACGACAGACCAACAAGCAAGGGTACACAGAAGCTAAGGGAAATGGGGCAGTTGCCCACGGTAACACCGTGAGCAACAAGAGTAGTGAACGAGCCGAGCCAAACCAGGAGTGTACGAGGTACCAAACGCAGAGCAGGAGCGTAGTCAGTAAAGCCAGGGTCAATTTGAAGCAGAGGACAATAGTACAAGCAGGAGCAGCAGAGCCAGGAAACAGAAGAATCACAGGCAAAGGAGGAGCAGGAAATGAGGGTATAAATAGACAGAGGGCGGGAGCTAGCTCCGTCTGGCCAGGCTGTGATAGGTTCTCCCAGTCCTCAGCCTCCCAGCTTGAGTGGTAGCAGATCGAGTCACTCTAACAGATCTAGGCACAGATGCAGGCTGATTAACCACAGGCGTCGACAAAGAATCTGTGTCAGGCAAATCCATTACAAGTACCTGGATAGTCCAGACAGTGGCCGCAGCTCTGGCACAGATGGAGATGGGTGCAGCAGGTAACGCCAGAAGTGGCGGATGACAGCAGGTGCCACAGGTTGCGCCAGACGTGGCGAATCCCTCCGGACGTGGCAGATGACACAGGACGTGGCGGATGACACAGGTGCAGTAGACACGACTCCAACTAGTAGGCACAGGAACAAGAACACAGCACGGGACACAGGAACAGGTAACAGGGCACGGATAACAACTGGAACGGGAAACACTAAGGGACCATTTGCAAGACAGACTTGGGAATAACTAACAACGCTCAGGCAAAGATCAGAAGGGCTGGGGCCTTCTTATAGTCCAGGAAATCATGTGTGTTGATAATGATGACTTTCTTCATGTGCGTGCGCTGGCCCTTTAAGAGCGGGCACGAGCGTGCACGCGCACCCTACGGGACACAGCGGACCGGAGCGGAAGTGAGCTCTGGCGTCTCCTGGGAAGGAGATGGGGACCAGCACTCACAGATCCATGGCTGCTGGCGTCAGGAGGTGAGTAGACCCGACGGCCCGCGGCCATGGACGCTACATACCTCTAGATGAATTCCTTGAGTGGTGTAGTTTCCAAAATGGGGTCACTTTTTAGGGGTTACACCTGTACTGGTACCACAGCGCAATTCAACATGTCCGAAAACTAAGCTAGTAAAATCTTCACTCCAAAAACCAAATTGCGCTCCTTCCGCTTGGAGCCTTGCTGTGTATCCAAATAGCATTTCACGACCCCATATTTCATAGTGCCTTACACAGGAAAAAATAACAAATTTTGCTGAGCCTTTTCTTCTGTTTTCCTTACCGGACGAAGGCATCCCGCCGAAACGCGCGTCGGGTCTGACGGTCTCTCTGCAGAGGTATCATTATGGGTATGTCACTGTTTTCACCCCTTTCAGGCTGCTTCATTTAAAACTTTTTTGGAGCAGCATTTGCTTGTATTTCCTTGCTGACCAAAGCATTACAGGGTGTTGCTTAGCAACAGGGTGCTGGTGTTTGTGATACTTCAGACTTTATCATTAACTCAGTTCTATTTGTGCACATTACTATACCATCTATGCCATTGTTTGCACAATAGTTCTTATTATTTATTTAATTAGTCTGTCTGCTCCAGTTAGACAAGTATACATTGTCTATATTTGCTATTCTACCCATTGTGTACACATATCCTCTGCATTGGATGAACGTTTTTATTCATGCTTTGCATGACTCATCTTTTAATTCTTGTGATTTTTTTGAATAAAGTTTATATTTTCTCAAAATACATGTGTTGTGTTAATTGTACCCCACACTTTATAGGCTATGTAATAGATGTTGAGGGTCAATGCACCAAGATTTACTTGGTTTTATTAAGATCTTGCCTTTGATTTGGTTAACATTACTTATTTATTTTTGTTACATATATTAGCAAGATCGTTTCCTGTGCGTACCAATAGGTTTATATATGCTTATAAAAATTTATTTTTTTTAGCTAAAACTACTTATTATTGGAAAAAAATATAGATTTAAATTTTCACGGCCCAATTCTAATAAAATCTTTAAAACACCTATGGTAAGCTCACTACACCCCTAATTTAATTAATAAAGGGGTATAGTCTACAAGATGGGGTCACATCTGGGGAACTTCTACTGTAATGGTACCCCAGGGAGCTCTGCAAATATGATATGGCCCAAACAGCAGCTTATGACCACATATGGGGTATTGCCCTACTCAAGAGAAATTGGGTAACAAATATTGGGGTGCTTTTCTCCTAAAGTCCTTGTAAAAATTGAAAATTTTATCTAAAACTACATATTATTGGCAAAAAATAATTTTACATTTTTAAAGTCCAATTCTAATAAATTTGCTGAAACACCTATGAGGGCCAAAATGCTCACTACACCCCCAAGATGAATTCCTTTATGAAGTAACTTTCTAGCATTCAACTGTACTGGTAGCTCAGGGACTTTGCAAATGCCACATGGCATCAGAAAACCATTCCAGCAAAATCGGTGCTCCAAAAGCTAAAAGGTGCTCCGTCTCTTCTGAGCCCTGCCGTGTACCCAAACAGCAATTTTTGACCACATATGAGGTATTGCCATGCTCAGGAGAAATTACCTAACAAATGTTGGGGTGCTTTTTCTCCTGAATTCCTTGTGGAAATGAAAAAAATTGAGCTAAAACTACATATTATTGGGAAATATATATATATATATATATATATATATATATATATATATATATATATAAATATTATTATTTTTTTCATGGGCAAATTCTAAGAAATTCTATGAAACATCTGTGGGGTCAAAATGCTCACTACATGCTAGATACTTTCCTTGAGGGGTGTAGTTTCCTAAATGTTTTTTCTTTGGGGGTGTATCTACTGTTTTGGCAACTCAAGGCCTTTTCAACATGAAATGGTTCCTGAAAAACATCCTAATAAAAAGGAGGCCCCAGTGCGCCTTCATTTCTGAGGCCTGTGTTTTAGTCACGTAGTACGCTAGGGCCACATATGGGATATTTCTGAAAACTGCAGAATCTGGGTAATAAATACTAAGTTGTGTTTTTCTGTTAACATTTGCTTTGTTACTGAAATAAAAAGATTAAATATGAACATCTATAAACAAAATTTAATTTGTAAATTTCACCCCCACGATGCTTTCATTCTTGTAAAACACCTAAAGAGTTAACACATTTTCTAAATGCTGTTTTGAATACGTTGAAAGGTGCAGTTTTTAAAATGGGGTGGTTTATAAGGGATTTGTAGTATATAGGCCCCTAAAACCCACTTCAAAACTGAAGTGGTTCCTAAAAAATATGTTTTAAAAATCTTTTGTTGACTATTTGAAAAACTGCTAGAAAACTTATAAGGCCTGATTCCCACGTGGAATTTCTGCAACAGAATTCTGTGTGGAATTTGAGCAGCATTTACAGTAGCATCAAACTGAATTCAGAAAATCCCATGCCCACGCTGTTGAAAAAAAACCGCAGCGAAAACTTTCATAAATTAACCTACAGTGTGGATTTTAAATCCACAGCATGTAAATTTATGCTATGTTTTTATTGCTTCTCTGTTGTGGGTTTTCCCAGTAAAGGCATTCCAGAGTTTTTACCACATAAAGTGACACATCAGATTTGAAAAATGGGGCTCTGTCAGGTAGTCCAAAAGTGTCTGAAGCAGAAAGGGGTTAAATATGAGAATTTCAAGCTTTAACCCCAAGATGCACCACTCAGTAACTATACGTCGTCGCGGCAGGTTACTTCCCGCACGAGGATGTTACATAGTTACATAGTTACATAGTTACATAGTTAGTACGGCTGAAAAAAGACACATGTCCATCAAGTTCAACCAAGGGAAGGGAAAAATTTCTACACATAGGAGCTAATATTTTTTTGTTCTAGGAAATTATCTAACCCTTTTTTAAAGCCATCTACTGTCCCTGCTGTGACCAGCTCCTGCGGTAGGCTATTCCATAGATTCACAGTTCTCACTGTAAAGAAGCCTTGTCGCCCCTGAAGCTTGAACCTTTTTTTCTCCAGACGGAGGGAGTGCCCCCTTGTTTTTTGAGGGGGTTTTACAAGGAACAGGATTTCACCATATTTTTTGTATGTGCCATTAATATATTTATATAAGTTAATCATGTCCCCCCTTAGTCGTCTTTTTTCAAGGCTAAATAGGTTTAATTCTTTCAATCTTTCCTCATAACTTAAATTCTCCATGCCCCTAATTAGCTTCGTTGCTCTTCTTTGTATTTTTTCCAACTCCAGGGCATCCTTTCTATGAACTGGAGCCCAGAACTGGACTGCATATTCTAGATGAGGCCTCACTAATGCTTTGTAAAGTGGTAATATTACATCCCTGTCCCGCGAGTCCATGCCTCTTTTAATACACGACAATATCCTGCTGGCCTTTGAAGCAGCTGATTGACACTGCATGCTGTTATTGAGTTTATGATTTACAAGTACACCCAGATCCTTCTCAACAAGTGAATCCGCCAGTGTAGCTCCCCCTAGGACATATGATGCATGCAGGTTGTTGGTACCCAGATGCATAACTTTACATTTATCTACATTAAACTTCATCTGCCAAGTGGACGCCCAAACACTTAGTTTGTTTAAATCTGCCTGTAATTCATGAACATCTTCCATAGTCTGAACTATATTACATAGCTTGGTGTCATCTGCAAAAATAGAAATAGTGCTATTAATCCCTTCCTCTATATCATTAATAAATAAGTTGAATAATAGTGGTCCCAACACTGAACCCTGGGGTACACCACTTATTACCGGGGACCATTCAGAGTAGGAATCATTGACCACAACTCTCTGGATACGGTCCTTGAGCCAATTCTCAATCCAATTACAAACTATATTTTCTAAACCTATAGTCCTTAATTTACCCATTAGGCGTCTATGGGGGACAGTGTCAAATGCCTTTGCAAAGTCCAAAAACACTAAATCCACAGCGGCCCCTCTGTCTAGACTTCTGCTCACCTCTTCATAAAAACAGATTAGGTTAGTTTGACAACTTCTGTCCTTAGTAAAACCGTGCTGGCTGTCACTTATAATACTATTTATTGTCACATAATCCTGTATATAGTCCCTCAATAGCCCCTCAAACATTTTCCCCACGATGGGTGTTAAGCTTACTGGTCTATAATTACCTGGGGAAGACCTAGAGCCCTTTTTGAAAATAGGCACCACATTTGCCCTGCGCCAGTCCCTTGGCACTATACCAGTCACTAGAGATTCTCTGAATATTATGAAAAGGGGGACAGAAATAACTGAACTAAGCGCTTTAAGAATTCTAGGGTGTAATCCATCTGGTCCCGGGGCCTTGTGCACATTTATTTTATTTAATATAGCTTGGACCATCTCTACATTCATCCAATTCAGTATATCAACTGATATATTAACAGCACTGGCACCGGCTACATCAGCTGCTCCTTCTTCAGTTGTATATACAGAGCTAAAGAACCCATTTAGTAACTCTGCCTTCTCTTGATCCCCTGTGATCAACTCCCCATTACCACTATCTAGGGGTCCTACATGTTCAGACCTGGGCTTTTTTTGCATTTATATGCTTGAAGAATTTTTTAGGATTTGTTTTACTATCCTTGGCCACCTGCCTTTCATTTTGTATTTTTGCTAATTTTATTACATTTTTACAGATTTTATTAAGCTCTTTATATTTTACAAAGGCTACAGCTGTACCCTCAGATTTGTATTTTTTAAATGCCCTTTTTTTGTCATGTATTGCCCCTTTCACAGAAGGTGTAAGCCATGTGGGGTTTAATTTGAGTCGTTTATACTTGTTACCTATAGGAATACATTTTGCACTATAATAACTCAAAGTAGATTTGAAAATCTCCCATTTATCATTTGTTCCATTATTTGACATTAGTTCTTCCCAGTCTATATCCTGAATTGCCGCCCTCATCCTGGGGAAATTGGCTTTCTTAAAATTAAATGTTTTTGCCCTCCCAGCCTGCGTTTGTTTTTTACAGTATAGGTAAAATGTAACTATATTGTGATCACTGTTACCGAGGTTTTCACGAACATTGACATTCCCAACAAGATCTGCATTATTAGAAATGACCAGATCCAACAGAGCTTCACCTCTAGTCGGGTCTTCCACAAACTGGCCCATAAAATTTTCCTGCAACAGGTTGAGGAAATGTCTCCCCTTTGCAGTTGAAGCTGAACCATGACACCAATTAATATCCCGGAAATTAAAATCTCCCATTATCACTACAGTACCCGCCTGTGCAGCCCGCTCTATCTGTTTATATATCTGACCTTCCATCTCCTCAGTTATATTGGGGGATCTATAGATTACACCAAAAGTAATTTTTTCAGTGTTTACCTCCCTTTCTAGTTCCACCCACAAGGTTTCAACCTCCTCACAGTATTCACCCACTATTGTCTCTTTCACACTCGCCTTCATATCACTTCTCACATACAGACATACACCACCACCTTTCCTATTTGTCCTGTCTTTCCGAAAAAGTGTAAAACCCTGTAGATTTACAGCCCAGTCATGTGAAGAGTCCAGCCATGTTTCAGCAACACCAACTATATCTATATTTTCTTCCAGTATCAAGGCCTCCAGCTCCCCCATTTTGCTTGCTAGACTTCTGGCATTTGTGAACATACACTTTAACTTGCCTGTCAGTTTTTCACTTTTATTATCAGAAATGTGATTTGACATTAATCGGGCCTTTTTATTTACACTGATGTTTTGTAACGAAAGGATCTCCTTATCTTGTTGTCTAGTCCTCTCCCCACATTCTGTTTCTCCCCCCACCAATATAGTCTGACCCCTCTCTAACCTGGCTACCCCTTTTTTTTCTACATTGACCTCCCTCCTCAGCCCTAGTTTAAATACTCCACCACCCCAGCTAGAATTCTCTCCCCCAGCACAGCGGACCCCCTTCCATTTAGGTGCAAATCATCTGCAGAATACAGTTTGTACCCCAATGAAAAGTCAGCCCAGTGCTCTAGGAACCCAAATCCTTCTCCTCTACACCAAGACTTCAGCCATGCATTTAACTCCCTGAGCTCCCGCTGTCTTTCCTGTGATGCGCATGGCACAGGCAGTATTCCTGAGAATACAACTTTGGAGGTCCTTCCCTTCAGCTTGTAGCCTAGTTCTTTAAAATTATTCTTAAGGCTCCTCCACCTACCATTTATTCTGTGGTTGGTACCGACATGGACCACGACAGCTGGATCATCACCAGCCCCTCCCAGCAATTTGTCCACCCGTTCCACCACATGCCGAACCCTGGCACCAGGGAGACAGCAAACCATTCGGTTGAGGTGGTCTTGGCGACAAATTATTCTATCCGTCTTCCTGATTATAGAATCCCCTACGACTATCAATTGTCTTGGCTTACCTGCATTACCATCCCGCCGACTACTAGCTGGGCTGTTCTCCCGGCTGTTAGGGAGATCAGTATCCACTAGGGCTGCCATTTCTGAGACTGACACCCTCGCATCATCACCCAACTTGGCAATTTTGCCTGGAATGTCAGAAACCGGAACGGCCTTCCTTTTCTTTGACCCCTTTCTACTGCCCCTAACTACATTAACCCAGCTACTTACCTGATCCTGCTCACCCATGTCTTCACCCTCCAGTTCTAACCCACTAACTGCATGCTCTGTGAGCAGCAAGCTCCGCTCAAAATTGTCTATCCTCCTCAGTGTTGCATTCTGCTCCTCCAGATCTCTAATACGAGCTTCCAGGTGAACAACATGCTCACATCTGCCACAGAGATATTCACCCTGGAACTCCGGCTCCAGTCGTGCATACATATGGCAAACTGTGCACTGAAGAAAACCTCCAATCTTGCTATCCATTATCCCAGTTACAAAAAAGCAGCGAACAGTTGTTAATGTAAAAAGAAAAAGAAAAAAAAGAAAAAGAAGAAGAGTACTTACTGGGGCTTAACTCCTCTTTTCAACTCCGGTTTTTGGAACTCCACTTGATATACAAACCACTTGTTTTTCACGCCACAGAGCAGGCTCTACAGAGTAGTGAGGCCTGATTTATAGCACCTGGTAGCAGCTAACCCCTCCCCCTTACTCAGCTACTCAGGAAGGAAACTGCAAAGGAAAAATGGTTTGAAATAATGTCACTTTTGCAAACTTTGTAGCAAGCAAGCAATCAATACATATATCACATACAATGGCCCCCCACTTTGTCACACACAACACAGTAAATCAATCCGGTTTTTGGAACTCCACTTGATATACAAACCACTTGTTTTTCACGCCACAGAGCAGGCTCTACAGAGTAGTGAGGCCTGATTTATAGCACCTGGTAGCAGCTAACCCCTCCCCCTTACTCAGCTACTCAGGAAGGAAACTGCAAAGGAAAAATGGTTTGAAATAATGTCACTTTTGCAAACTTTGTAGCAAGCAAGCAATCAATACATATATCACATACAATGGCCCCCCACTTTGTCACACACAACACAGTAAATCAATCCGGTTTTTGGAACTCCACTTGATATACAAACCACTTGTTTTTCACGCCACGTATAGTTATTGAGTCGTTCCCGGTGCACACTGTCGGAGCCGGGAAGCAGGAGGTCAGCTGTCTTCGACAGCTGACACTCGACGCTTGCCGGCCAGTGGTCCTTTGCCGCTGATTTAGGCAAATAACCCCTTAAATGCGGTGATCGGTTGCGATCGCCGCATTTTAGGGGTTTCTAGCACATGGCAGTCCCCGCTCTGAAATCGCAGGGTTTGCCGATGGTTGGCATGGCAACCGGAGGCCAAACAATGGCCTCCGTGTCTGCCATGGACGGAAGCCTATAAGGACCAGACTCTGGCTGGTCCTCATAGGCTTACTGTCAGAGTGACTGTGACGTCACACTGATAGTTGAAATACATTACACTACCAGGTAGTGTAATGTATTCTAGCAACGATCAGATATGCAGGTAAAAAAAAAGTTAAGACAGTTAATAAAATGTTTTATAAAAGTGTAAAAATAAAAGTAATAAGTTAAAAAAAGTAACACTGCTTTTTTTTCCCTATAAGTCTTTTATTATAGGAAAAAAAATTAAACGTTAAAAAAAAGTACACATATTTGATACCATCGCGTTCGAAACAACCAAACTATAAAACTATAATGTTATTTTTCCCACACGGTGAACACGGTAAAAAAAATAAACGAAAAACTATGCCAGCATCGCTATTTTTTGGTCACCATCCCTTCCAAGATATAGAATAAAAAGTGATTAACCCCTTAACGACCAAGGACGAAAATGTACGTCATGGTCGGCTGCTAGTTCCCGCACCATGACGTACATTTTCGTCCGCATTTCAAACTGTCACTCTGTGTAAACACAGAGTGACAGACCCGCGCTGACAGTTGTCCCCGACAGCTGAGACATCAGTCTTGCCGGACAGCGGACCATCGCCGCTGATTTCGGCAGTTAACCCCTTAAGTGCGGCGACGGATTGCCGTCGCCGCATTTAAGTGGTTTGAAGCACATCAGCAGCCCCCACGAAGTGATCGTGGGGGCTACCGATGCTTGTCACGGCAATCGGAGGTCAGATAATGACCTCCGGGTTGCCATGCACGGAAGCCTCGGAGGAACAGCCTCCGGCCGTTCCTCCTCTGCTTCCTGTCAGTGTGACAGTCACGTCACAATGACAGTTAGAGTACATTACACTACGTGTGTAGTGTAATGTACTCTAGCAGCGATCAAAGCTGCAAGACAAAGTGTCCCCTAGTGGGACAAGTTAAAAAAGTAAAAAAAAGTAATAAAAATGTTTTAAAAAAAGTGTAAAAATAAAAGTTATAAGTTCTATAAACACTAAATGCTTTTTTTCCTATAATAAGACTTTCATTATAGAAAAAAAATGAACACGTTAAAAAAGTACACATATTTGGTATCACCGCGTTCGTAACGAACCCAACTATAAAACTATAATGTTATTTTTCCCGCACGATGAACACCCCAAAAAAAATCAATAAAAAACTACGACAGAATCGCAATTTTTTGGGTCACCACCGCTCCCTAAATAAAGAATAAAAAGTGATCAAAAAGTCGCATGTACCCGAAAATAGTACCAATAAAAACTTCTATCCGTCCCGCAAAAAACAAGCCCTTACACAGCTTTTTTGACTAAAAAATTAAAAAATTATGGCTCTCAGAATATGGTGACACAGAATTTTTTTTTTTTATAAATAAGTCATTTTATTGCGCAAACGCTAAAAAAAAGGACCAAACCTATATACATATGGTATCGCCGTAATCGTACCAACCCGCAGAATAAATTAAAAATGTCATTTATTGCGTACGGTGAGCGCCGCAAAAAAAAAACCTAAAAAAACGGTGTCAGAATTCCTGTTTTTTGCTCAGGATTGCAAAAAAATTTAATAAAAAGTGATCAAAAAAAATCGCATGTACCCCAAAATGGTACCAATGAAAACTACAGATTGTCCCGCAACAAAGAAGCCTTCACACCACTCTATTGATGGAAAAATAAAAAAGTTATGGCTCTTGGAAAGCGGGGAGTGAAAATCTAAAATATGAAAGCAAAAAATGGATCAGTCCTGAAAGGGTTAATTCATTTCTAATGAAAAAACGTATGACCACATGTGGGGTATTTCCGTACTCGGGAGAAATTGCTTTATAAAAAAATGGTTGTTTTTTTCCTCCTTTATCCCTTGTGAAAATGAGAAAATGCAACATTTTAGTGGAAAAAATTTTGATATTAATTTTCGTGCCCTAATTCTAATAAACTCTGCAAAAGACCCGTGGGGTCTAAATGCTCACTATACCCCTAGAAAAATTCCTTGAAGGTTTTTCCAAAATGGGGTCACTTTTGGTGGGTTTCCCCTGTTTTGGTCCCTCCAGTGCATTGCAAAGGCGACATGGCACCGAAAACCATTCCAGCAAAATCATAAATCCAAATGGCGCTCCTTCCCTTCTGAGCCCTGCTGTGGGTCCAAACAGCAGTTTATTACCACATATGGGGTATTGTCGTAATCGGGAGACATTGCTTTACAAATGTTGGGGTGCATTTTCTTCGTTATTCCTTGTAAATAATAAAAATTTCTATGTTGTTTCAGAAAAAAAGTACATTTTAATTCTTACAGACTAATTTCAATATATTTAGCGAAAAACCTGTGTGGTCAAAATGCTAACTATACCCCTAGATAAATACCTTAAGGGGTCTAGTTTTCGAAATGGAGTCGTTTATGGGGAGTTTCTATCATTCTGGCAGCTCAAAGCCTCTCCAAATGTACATTGGGGCCTAAAACATTTTCAAGCAAAATATGAGTCCTGAAAGCCTCCTGGTGTTCCCTTCCTTTGGGGCCCTGCCGTGTGTCCAAACAACGCATTAGGGCCACAATGTGGGTATTTTTGAAAACAGGAGAAAGAGGGTGATAGATTTTGGGGTGTGTTTCTTCATTTTCATGGTCGCTTTACAAAGAAATCGGTCTTCAAACAAATACTTTTATGAAAAAAGTGAAATTATTATTTTTTTCACCTGATATGCATTAAATTTAGCAAAGAACTGTGGGGTCAAAATAATTACTATACCCCTAAATAAATACCTTATGGGGTCTAGTTTTCTAAATGGGGTCATTTATGGGGAGTTTCTATCGTTCTGGCAGCTCAAAGCCTCTCCAAATGTACAGTGGGGCCTAAAACATTTTCAAGCAAAATATGAGTCCTGAAAGCCTCCGGGTGCTCCCTTCATTTTGGGTCCTGCCGTGTGTCCAGGCAGCGCATTAGGGTCACAATGGGGGCATTTTTGAAAACAGGAGAGAGAGGGTGATAGATTTTGTGGTGTGTTTTTTCATTCTCATGGTCGCTTTACAAAGAAATTGGTCTTCAAACTGATACTTTTTTGAAAAAAAGTGAAATTATTTTTTTTTTCACCTGCTATGTATTAAATTTAGCAAAAAACTGTGGGGTCAAAATACTTACTATACCCTTAGGTAAATACCTAAAGGGGTCTAGTTTTCTAAATGGGGTCATTTGTGGGGGTTTCCATCACTCTGAGACCTATGAGCCTCTGAAAACCTGGCTTGGTGCCGGAAAACAAAATGTACTTCAAAATTTATAAAATTATTATTCAATTTGTAAGTCCTCTAAATTGCTGAAAATTTATTTTATTTTTTCAAAAGTGCTGCCAAAATGGAGTAAAGAGATAGAAATATATATTTAATTAAAAAAATTGTACAGTATGTGTGTACATATGTGACATATTGCAGTTAAAAATAGGGGAAAATGGTAATTTTTACAAAATTTCTTCCATTTTTCTATTTTTTAATTAATTTCCGCAAATCGTATCAATCTACTTTTACCACTAAAATAAAGTACAACATGTGACGAAAAAACAATGTCAGAATTACTTGGATATTCAAAACTTTCACAGAGTTATTCTCTGATAAAGTCAGACATACCAGATTTGACAAATCTGGCTTGGTCATTAAGGTACAAACATGCCCGGTCATTAAGGGGTTAAAAAGTCGCATTTACCCCAAAATAAACAATAAAAACTACAACCCGTCCCGCAAAAAACAAGCCCTTACAGAGCTTTTTTGACTGAAAAGTAAAAAAGTTATGGCTCTCAGAATACGGTGACACAAAAAAAAAATTATTTTATAAAAATGTGATTTTATTGTGCAAACGCTGCAAAACATAAAAAAACGATATACATATGGCTTCGCCGAAATGATACCGACTTGCTGAATAAAGTAAAATGTAATTTACTGCGCACGGCGAACGCCATAAGAAATAAAGAATTTAAAACGACAAAATCGCTGTTTTTTTGTCAACTTAGCTCTCATATAAATGTAATAAAAAGTGATCAAAAAGTTGCAAGTAACATAAAATGGTACCAATAAAACCTACAGTTCATCCCACCAAAAATAAGCCCTCATTCTACTCAATCGACCAAAAATTATAAAAGTTATGGATCTCAGAATGTGGTGATAAAAAACAATATTTTTTTTAACAAATAGTTTTTTCTTTGTAAAAGTAGTAAAATCTAAAAAAAACTTACACTACCATTCAAAAGTTTGGGGTCACCCAGACAATTTTGTGTTTTCCATGAAAACTCACACTTATATTTATCAAATGAGTTGCAAAATGACTAGAAAATATAGTCAAGACATTGACAAGGTTAGAAATAATGATTTTTATTTCAAATAATAATTTTCTCCTTCAAACTTTGCTTTCATCAAAGAATGCTGTTGGCATTCTAGCTGTTAATTTGCTGAGGTAATCGGGAGAAATTTCACCCCATGCTTCCAGAAGCCCCTCCACAAGTTGGATTGGCTTGATGGGCACTTCTTGCGTACCATACGGTCAAGCTGCTACCACAACAGCTCTATGGGGTTGAGATCTGGTGACTGCGCTGGCCACTCCATTACAGATAGAATACCAGCTGCCTGTTTCTTCCCTAAATAGTTCTTGCATAATTTGGAGGTGTGCTTTGGGTCATTGTCCTGTTGTAGGATGAAATTGGCTCCAATCAAGCGCTGTCCACAGGGTATGGCATGGCGTTGCAAAATGGAGTGATAGCCTTCCTTATTCAAAAGCCCTTTTACCTTGTACAAATCTCCCACTTTACCAGCACCAAAGCAACCCCAGACCATCACATTACCTCCACCATGCTTGACAGATGGCGTCAGGAACTCTTCCAGCATCTTTTCAGTTGTTCTGCGTCTCACAAATGTTCTTCTGTGTGATCCAAACACCTCAAACTTCGATTCGTCTGTCCATAACACTTTTTTCCAATCTTCCTCTGTCCAATGTCTGTGTGCTTTTGCCCATATTAATCCTTTCCTTTTATTAGCCAGTCTCAGATATGGCTTTTTATTTGCCACTCTGCCCTGAAGGCCAGCATCCCGGAGTCGCCTCTTCACTGTAGACGTTGAAACTGGCGTTTTGCGGGTACTATTTAATGAATCTGCCAGTTGAGGACCTGTCTATTTCTCAAACTAGAGACTCTAATGTACTTTTCTTGTTGCTCAGTTGTGCAGCGGGGCCTCCCACTTCTCTTTCTACTCTGGTTAGAGCCTGTGTGTGCTGTCCTCTGAAGGGAGTAGTACACACCGCTGTAGGAAATCTTCAGTTTCTTGGCAATTTCTCGCATGGAATAGCCTTCATTTCTAAGAACAAGAATAGACTGTCGAGTTTCACATGAAAGCTCTCTTTTTCTAGCCGTTTTGAGAGTTTAATCGAACCCACAAATGTAATGCTCCAGATTTTCAACTAGCTCAAAGGAAGGTCAGTTTTATAGCTCCTCTAAACAGCAAAACTGTTTACAGCGGTGCTAACATAATTGCACAAGGGTTTTCAAGTGTTTTCTAATCATCCATTAGCCTTCTAACACAGTTAGCAAACACAATGTACCATTAGAACACTGGAGTGATGGTTTCTGGAAATGTGCCTCTGTACACCTATGTAGATATTGCATTAAAAACCAGACGTTTGCAGCTAGAATAGTCATTTAACACATTAACAATGTATAGAGTGTATTTCTGATTAATTTAATGTTATCTTCATTGAAAAAAACTGTGCTTTTCTTTAAAAAATAAGGAAATTTCTAAGTGACCCTAAACTTTTGAACGGTAGTGTATATAAATTTGGTATCACCATAATCCTATTGAGACGCAGAATAAGGGCAGATACAGACGGACGTTGCGTTTTTGCGCGCGCAAACAACGCAGCGTTTTGCGCGCGCAAAAAACATTTGACAGCTGCGTGTGTCATCCGTGTATGATGCGCGGCTGCGTGATTTTCGCGCAGCCGCCATCATAGAGATGAGGCTAGTCGACGCCCGTCACTGTCCAAGGTGCTGAAAGAGCTAACTGATCGGCAGTAACTCTTTCAGCACCCTCGACAGTGAATGCCGAACACAATATACAGCAACATGTTAAAAAAAAATAAAAAGTTCGTACTTACCGAGAACTTCCCGGCCGTTGCCTTGGTGACGCGTCCATGGTGACGCGTCCTTGGTGACGCGCCTCTCTTGACATCGGGCCCCACCTCCCTGGATGACGCGGCAGTCCATGTGACCGCTGCAGCCTGTGCTTGGCCTGTGATTGGCTGGAGCTGTCACTTGGACTGAATTGTCATCCCAGGAGGTCAGACTGGAGGAAGAAGCCGGGAGTTATCGGTAAGTGAGAACTTCGTTTTTTTTTACAGGTTCATGTTTATTGGGATCGGTAGTTTAACTCTTTCAGCACCCTGGACAGTGACTATCTCCTGACGTCGCGTACCGGAAATTTTTTTGCCGGGTTCGGCCAAAACGAGTTCGGCCGAACCCGGTGAAGTTCGGTTCGATTGTCCGGGTTTGCTCATCTCAAAGACACTCCATTTGGATGTTTGGAAACAGAAAAGCATGTGGTGCTTTTCTGTTTACATTCATCCTTTTGACAGCTGGTGCGCTGTTTCAGTCGGTTCGCAAGGAAGTGCTTCCGTGCAACCTGCGTGGTTTTCACGCACCCATTGACTTCAATGGGTGCGTGATGCGCGAAATACGCGGAGATATTGAACCTGTCGCGTTTTTTGCGCAGCAGACAAACGCTGCGCAAAAAGCACGGACTGTCTATACTGCCCCATAGACTTGTATTGGTCTTTGCGTGGCGCGTGAAAACCACGCGGCCCGCACGGACCGAATACACGTTCGTGTGAATCCCCCCTAAAGGTAAGTTGTCGTTTTCACCGCACGGTGAAAGACGTAAAAACAAAACCCAAAAAACCATGGTGGAATCACAGTTATTTTCAATTTCAGCCCGCAAATAATTTTTTTTCAGTTTCCCAGTACATTATATGGTACTTTAAATGGTGTAAATAGAAACTAAAACTCCTCCCGCAAAAAATAAGCTCTCACGCCACTCTATTGACGAAAAGTAAAAAAGTTATGGCTCTTGGAGGGCGGGGAGTGAAAAACTAAAATGAAAAAGCAAAAAAGGATCACTCCTGAAAGGGTTAGTTAATTTCTAATAAAAAAAAAATACATTTATGACCACATGTGGGGTATTGCCGTACTCGGGAGAAATTGCTTTAGAAATATTAGGCAGCTCTTTCTCTTTTATCCCTTGTGAAAATTTATTTAGTGGACAAAAATTAGATATTAATTTTCACGGCCTAATACCACTAAATTCTACAAAAAACCTGTGGTGGTCAAAATGCTAACTATACCCCTAGAAAAATTAATTGAGGGGTGTAGTTCCAAAATGGGGGGTTTCTACTGTTTTGGTCCCTCCAGGGCGTGGGAAACGAGACATGGCACCGAA
Source organism: Rhinoderma darwinii (assembly GCF_050947455.1). Lineage (NCBI taxonomy): Eukaryota > Metazoa > Chordata > Amphibia > Anura > Rhinodermatidae > Rhinoderma > Rhinoderma darwinii. The sequence goes on from NC_134687.1 coordinate 300,157,590, forward strand.
AGCTATTCCAGCAAAATCTGCGCTCCAAAATCCAAAAGGGGCTCCTTTCCTTCTGAGCCCTGATGTGGGTCCAAACATCAGTTTATGACCACATATGGGGTATTGCCGTAATCGGGAGAAATTGCTTTACAAATGCTTTTTCTCCTTTATTCCTTGTAAAAATGAAAAATGTCTATGGTTTAGCAGATAAAAAATAGATTTTCATCTTCACAAACTAATTCCACTAAAGTCTGCAAAAAATCTGTGGGGCCAAAATGCTAACTATACCCCTAGTAAAACTCCTTGAGGGTGTAGTTTTCAAAATGGGGTCACTTTTGGGGGGTTTCCACTGTTTTGGCACCACAAAACCTGACATAGTGCCTAAAATATATTCCTAAAAAAAGAAGGCCCCAAAATCCAAAGGTGCTCCTTTGCTTTTGAGGCCGGTGCTTCAGTCCATTACCACACTAGAGCCACATGTAGGATATTTCTTAAAACTGCAGAATCTGGGCAAAACTATTGAGTTGCGTTTCTCTGGTACAGATTTTTTTTTATTACAAATATATTTTGGCCAAAAAATTTAAATTTGTACATTTTACCTCTACATTGCTTTAATTCCTGTAAAATGCCTAAAGGGTTAAAATACATTCTGAATTCTGTTTTGAATACTTTGAGGGGTGCAGTTTTCAAAATGGGTTGATTTATGGGGACTTTCTAATATATAAGGCCCTCAAAGCCACTTCAGAACTAAACTGGTCACTGAAAAAATAGCCTTTCGAAATTTTCTTGAAAATGTGAGTAATTGCTGCGAAAGTTCTAAGGCTAAAAAAATAAAAGGACATGAAAAAAACCTGATGCAAACATAAAGTAGACATATGGGAAATGTTAAATAGTAACTTATTTGTGTGGTATTACTATCTGTTTTACAAGTAGATACATTTAAATTTAGAAAATGCAAATTTTTGCGAATTTTTTTTAAAATTTGGAGTTTTTCCACAAATAAATATTGAGTTTATCGGCTAAATTTTTTCACTAACATAAAGTACAATATGTCACAAAAAAATATTCTAAGAATCGCTTGGATAGGTAAAAGCATTCCAAAGTTATTACCACATAAAGTGACACGTCAGATTTGAAAAAATTGTCTCTGTCCACAATGCCAAAACAGGCTTCGTCCTACACCAGCAGTTCTAGGTGCTATAGAACCACAGATACGGGCAGTTAAAGACAAAGTTGGGAATGTGAGCTGCAGATACATGTCTCATTCCCAACTATGTATTTCTATGCCCGTATCTCCAGTTCTATAGCATTTTTAAAACAACAGCATAACCATTTTTATAGGTGCTATAGAGCCAAATATAAGGCATCTGAAGTGACCCCCCCTTTCCTCCTGCCTGACTCCTACTGATAGGTTGTCTCAGGTATCTGGAACCATGCTGACTGCAGTGCATCCCACATTTGCTGGAGGGTGCGTGGGGGAGGATCCATAGAGTGAACAAGACGATCGAGGTGGTCCCACAGATGCTTAACTGGGTTAGTTTGATGAATTTGGAGGCCAGGAAAGTACTTAGAAGTCTTGGTCGTGCTCTTCCAACCACTGTCTGACATTTCTAGACGTGTGACATGTCGCATTGTCTTGCTGGAACATTCCATCTGCCCCAGGGAAAATAAACAGCATGTATGGGTGGACGTGATCTGCAACGATGGATTCATACCCAAATTGGTTCAGAGTGCCTTCCACATGGATGAGTGGCCACCAACTTGTGTTCTTACAGCAATGGTTGCAGGGTGATTGTTCTCTGATGTTTCTCGTCTGACACGCCAACGTCCATCCGTTCGAAGAGTCAAAAAATGTGACTCTTCGGAGAAGACAACCGTTTGCCAATCATCGGCGGTCCAATTCCGATACTGCCGTGCAAATTGAAGCCTTTTTTTTGCCGATGCACCTTTGTTAGAATAGGAGCAGTGACCATCCGTCTGCTTCGGAGCCCCATACGCAGTAGGGTTCGCTGAACTGTTGTTTTAGACACATGTCTGGTAGCCCCCTGGTTGATTTTCACGGTGAGCTGCTCCAATGTAGCGTGTCATTTGGCCCTCGCGCATCTTCGTAGCCGACGTTTACCTCTCACATCAATGAGACTTAGTGCTCCGCAGTTTCCACATCAGTTATGGTGCCATTTGTCCATCCACAAACTGCGCTGTTTGAGAAATACTGCCAATAATCATCCCTTTTTGTAACTCTGATGAATCGCCCCTTTTACCCATGGCAACAACGAGTGATGTGTTCAGACAGCCTATCGCAAACCTTATATACCCGCCAAGCCAGCCCACGATACATCACTTGCTTCATGGGCTACGTGCTCCCGAGGTCGAAAGTAGGAGGTGGTCATAATAATGTGACTCGACTGTGTAGAAAGGTAGATGTATCCTGCAGTGCCTAATGCAGTCTGTGTGGTTATAGAAAGGGAGCCTCATTTTGTTTTCTGCCCAGGACCCACATTTTTTTTAAATGAGCCAATTGTCCTAAAAGGAAAGGGTGGGGTTTAGTATTTCTTTCTAAACCTAAATATAACAATCTGAATTAATACCAGGATCAAAGCCATAATCTAATCTAACTGAATAAATATATTTGAAAAAAAAGGTATTTAGAATATTTATATAATAGTAATACTTACAATAATTTACTTCTTATGAGTAATCTATATTAAACCTAACCTAATTTAAGTGATATTCATCCAGACAAAGGTGAAAAGTCCCTTTGAGGTATGTGCCAATTGTTCTTATGTAAGGGGAAAAAATGCCTTTCTGACTGCAATTATTCTAATCAGGATAAATCCCAGGATCAAAAGTCAACCTCTACATCTATCTTTCTTATGTATTTGTGTCTATGTGTAAAGGATCTGCCAGGCACAACTTCTGTGTATACGCCCATAGGTAATCAGTCTGCACCTGAGTCTATGTCTCTGAGACTGACTCCATCTTCCACCACTCAGGATGGCAGGCTTAGGAGTGGGAGAGCCTATCGCAGCCTGACCAGACGGAGCTAGCTCCCGCCCTCTGTCTATTTATACCTGCCTTTCCCGTTTCTCCGTTGCTTGTGATTCTTCTCGTGTGGTTTCCTGGCCCAGCTACAGCTTCTAACTATTTGATCCTGCTCCATACTGACCCTGGCTTACTGACCACTCTCCTGCTCTGCGTTTGGTAACTTGTTCTCTCCTGGTTTGACTCGGCTCGTTCACCACTCTTGTTGCTCACGGTGTTGCCGTGGGCAACTGCCCCTTTTCCCTTAGCTTTGTGTACCCTTGTCTGTTTGTCTCGTGCACTTACTGAGCGTAGGGACCGCCGCCCAGTTGTACCCCGTCGCCTAGGGCGGGTCGTTGCAAGTAGGCAGGGACAGAGTGGCGGGTAGATTAGGGCTCACTTGTCCGTTTCCCTACCCCCATCATTACATAATCACAAGCCCATATACCTAGTCTACCCTGGTCCCTGACACTACTATGGACCCCCTTGAGACCCTGGCCCAGCAAATGCAGGGTCTCTCCCTACAGGTCCAGGCCCTGGCTCAGAGGGTCAACCAGCCTGACGCTACCATGGTAGTGCCCCTCACCTCTTAAACCCCACCTCAAGTTGCCTGACCGGTTCTCAGGGGACTGGAGGACTTTTCTCTCCTTTCGGGAGAGTGGTAAGCTCTACTTTCGCTTAAAGCCCCACTCCTCAGGTTCTGAGAGCCAGCGGGTGGGTATAATTATGTCCCGGCTCCAGAAAGGGCCCCAAGAATGGGCCTTCTCCCTGGCTCCTGACGCCCCTGAACTTTCCTACGTTGACCGTTTCTTTTCTGCTCTCGGACTCATTTATGACGAGACTGACAGGACTGCCTTTGCCGAGAGTCAGCTGGTGACCTTACGTCAGGGTAAGAGACCTGTGGAGGAGTATTGCTCTGACTTTAGGAAGTGGTGCGTAGCTTCTCGGTGGAATGACCCTGCCTTAAGGTGCCAGTTTAGGTTGGGTCTGTCGAACGCCCTGAAAGACCTGCTGGTTAGTTACCCCTCTTCTGACTCCCTAGGCCAGGTTATGGCTTTAGCGGTACGACTTGACCGACGTCTCAGGGAACGACAACTGGAACGTTTTTGTATTTTCCCCTCTGACTCCCCCATGATGCCTCCCGAGGTTCCGTTGCTACGCTCTTCCACGGAATACTCGGAGGTACCTATGCAACTCGGGGCCTCCGTGTCCCCCCGACAACGTAGAGAGTTCCGCAGGAAGAATGGTCTCTGCTTCTACTGTGGGGATGACAAGCATCAAGTGAACAAATGTCCTAGGCGTAAGAATAACCAGTCGGAGGAACTTCCGCGCCTAAGTGACCATCGGGGAGGTCACTTGGGCGCACAGGTATTTCCCGTAAATATGAAACGTAATAAAATCTTGCTTCCCTTTCAGGTCTCTTTTGGTGGTAGGTCTGCTACCGGCAGTGCCTTCGTGGATTCAGGGTCTTCTCCTAATATTATGTCTGTGGAATTTGCTATGTCTCTAGCTATGCCATTGATTGATTTGCCTAAACCTGTCCCGGTAGTGGGTATCGACTCCACTCCTCTTGCTAATGGTTATTTTACACAGCATACCCCTGTTTTTGAACTCCTTGTTGGCTCCATACATTTGGAGCAGTGCTCTGTACTGTTGATGCAGGGATTATCGTCCGATTTGGTTTTAGGCCTTCCCTGGTTGCAGTTGCATAATCCCACGTTTGACTGGAATACTGGGGAGCTTACCAAATGGGGTAATGAATGCTTGACGTCATAATTTTCTGTTAATTCTATTTCTCCCCCTGAGGAGGTGAACACGCTACCTGAGTTTGTTCAGGACTTCGCTGATGTTTTCTCTAAGGAGGCCTCCGAAGTGTTACCTCCTCATAGAGAATACGATTGCGCTATCGAATTGGTACCAGGAGCTAAGCTCCCTAAGGGTAGGATATTTAATATTTCTTGTCCCGAACGTGAAGCCATGAGAGAGTATATCCAGGGATGCCTGGCCAAGGGTTACATTCGCCCCTCTACTTCTCCGGTAGGTGCTGGCTTCTTCTTCGTAGGGAAGAAGGATGGTGGTCTTAGGCCATGCATTGACTACTGTAACTTGAATAAGGTCACTGTAAGGAACCAGTATCCCCTTCCTTTGATTCCTGATCTCTTTAATCAGGTTCAGGGGGCCCAATGGTTCTCTAAGTTTGATCTACGGGGGGCGTATAACCTTATCCGCATCAAAGAGGGGGATGAGTGGAAGACTGCATTTAACACGCCCGAAGGTCACTTCGAATACCTCGTCATGCCCTTTGGGTTGTGTAATGCTCCTGCGGTCTTCCAGAATTTCATAAATGAGATTTTAAGAGATTACCTGGGGGTATTTCTTGTAGTGTACCTTGATGACATACTGGTGTTTTCTAAGGACTGGTCCTCCCACATTGAGCATGTCAGGAAGGTGCTCCAGCTCCTTCGGGAAAACAAACTGTTTGCTAAAACCGAAAAATGTGTGTTTGGGGTACAGGAGATACCATTTTTGGGTCAAATCCTCACTCCTCATGAATTCCGCATGGACCCCGCCAAGGTCCAGGCTGTGGCGGAATGGGTCCAACCTGCCTCCCTGAAGGCGTTACAGTGTTTCTTGGGGTTCGCTAATTATTACAGGAGATTTATTGCTAACTTCTCGGTCATCGCTAAGCCTCTTACGGACCTCACTCGCAAAGGTGCTGATCTCCTCCACTGGCCTCCTGAGGCTGTCCAGGCTTTTGAGGTCCTTAAGAAGTGTTTTATCTCGGCCCCAATGCTGGTTCAGCCCAACCAAATGGAGCCATTTATCGTGGAAGTTGACGCATCCGAGGTGGGAGTGGGGGCTGTCTTGTCCCAGGGTACCAGGTCCCTCACCCATCTCTGCCCCTGTGCCTACTTCTCCAGGAAGTTTTCGCCCACTGAGAGTAACTATGATATTGGCAACCGCGAACTCTTAGCCATTAAATGGGCATTTGAAGAGTGGCGGCACTTCCTGGAGGGTACTAGGCACCAGGTAACGGTCCTTACCGACCACAAGAATCTGGTTTTCCTAGAATCTGCCCGGAGGCTAAACCCGAGACAAGCTCGATGGGCGCTATTTTTTTACCAGATTCAACTTTTTGGTTACCTATAGGGCTGGGTCTAAAAATATTAAGGCCGATGCACTGTCGCGTAGCTTCATGGCCAGCCCTCCTTCGGAGGACGATCCTGCTTGTATTTTGCCTCCTGGTATAATAATTTCTTCTATTGATTCTGATTTAGTCTCTGAAATTGCGGCTGATCAAGGTTCAGCTCCCGGGAACCTTCCTGAGGACAAGCTGTTTGTTCCCCTGCAATTCCGGCTAAAGGTACTTAGGGAAAGTCATGACTCCGCACTATCTGGTCATCCAGGCGTCCTGGGTACCAAACACCTCATTGCCAGAAACTATTGGTGGCCTGGGTTGCCTAAAGACGTTAAGGCCTACGTCGCCGCTTGTGAAGTTTGTGCTAGGTCCAAGACTCCCAGGTCCCGACCAGCGGGCTTACTACGTTCTTTGCCAATTCCCCAGAGACCTTGGACCCATATCTCCATGGATTTTATCACCGATTTGCCTCCATCTCAAGGCAAGTCGGTGGTGTGGGTTGTAGTAGACCGCTTCAGTAAGATGTGCGACTTTGTGCCCCTCAAGAAACTACCCAATGCCAAGACGTTAGCTACCTTGTTCGTCAAACACATCCTGCGTCTCCATGGGGTCCCTGTCAATATTGTTTCGGACAGAGGGGTACAATTTGTTTCATTGTTTTGGAGAGCCTTCTGTAAAAAGTTGGAGATTGATCTGTCCTTCTCCTCTGCCTTCCATCCTGAAACTAATGGCCAAACGGAGAGGACTAATCAATCTCTAGAACAATATTTAAGGTGTTTTATCTCTGACTGTCAATATGATTGGGTCTCATTCATTCCCCTCGCCGAATTTTCCCTTAATAACCGGGTCAGTAATTCGTCAGGGGTCTCCCCCTTTTTCTGTAATTTTGGGTTTAATCCACGTTTCTCCTCCGCTTCACCTGGTAGTTCCAACAATCCCGAGGTAGAGGTCGTTCATCGGGAACTGTGCACAGTCTGGGCCCAGGTTCAGAAGAACCTAGAGGCGTCCCAGAGCGTACAAAAAACTCAGGCTGATAGAAGACGTTCTGCTAACCCCTTGTTTATGGTCGGGGATCTGGTGTGGCTATCGTCTAGGAACTTGCGCCTTAAGGTCCCGTCCAAGAAGTTTGCTCCCCGGTTTATTGGGCCGTATAAGGTCATTGAAGTCCTCAATCCTATCTCCTTCCGACTGGAGTTGCTCCCCGTCCTTGGCTCCCTCGAGGAAACCTCCTGTTCCCGTTCTCACCCCTGAGGGGGTGGAATTCGAGGTGGCCAAGATTGTGGACAGCAAGATGGTCCAAGGCTCCCTCCAGTACCTGGTCCATTGGAGAGGATACGGGCCTGAGGAGAGGACTTGGGTACCCACCCGGGATGTTCACGCTGGGGTATTGGTCAGGAGGTTCCACCTTCGTTTCCCCAATAAACCAGGTCCACTTAGAAAGAGTCCGGTGGCCCCTCCTAAAAGGGGGGGTACTGTAAAGGATCTGCCAGGCACAACTTCTGTGTATACGCCCATAGGTAATCAGTCTGCACCTGAGTCTATGTCTCTGAGACTGACTCCATCTTCCACCACTCAGGATGGCAGGCTTAGGAGTGGGAGAGCCTATCGCAGCCTGGCCAGACGGAGCTAGCTCCCACCCTCTGTCTATTTATACCTGCCTTTCCTGTTCCTCCTTTGCTTGTGATTTTTCTCGTGTGGTTTCCTGGCCCAGCTACAGCTTCTAACTATTTGATCCTGCTCCATACTGACCCTGGCTTACTGACCACTCTCCTGCTCTGCGTTTGGTACCTCGTTCTCTCCTGGTTTGACTCGGCTCGTTCAACACTCTTGTTGCCCACGGTGTTGCCGTGGGCAACTGCCCCTTTTCCCTTAGCTTTGTGTACCCTTGTCTGTTTGTCTTGTGCACTTACTGAGCGTAGGGACCGCCGCACAGTTGTACCCCGTCGCCTATAGCGGGTCGTTGCAAGTAGGCAGAGACAGAGTGGCGGGTAGATTAGGGCTCACTTGTCCGTTTCCCTACCCCCATCATTTCACTATGTCTAATTCTTATCATGATGTATTGATCGTTGTTTTGTTGATAAAGATCTTGATGGATGCTTTGTTGTCTCTATGTATGTATGATGTATGTACCTTACCTGTGATGTGAATAATGAGTTCACAGAACGCTCGTTCCCGACAAGTGCCCTGTGTAAACAGGGCAATGATCACCTGATGAACGATAAAACGCTTGCTCATCAGCTGATCGTATTGTTTTAAATAATAAAAATATTATTATCGTTTTAAGCAGCATATCTCCCTGTGTAAACAGGGAGATGCGCTGCCGACATGATAATAACGTATGGGGACGAGCGATTGGAGTTCGTTCATCAGCTGATCGTATCTTTTTAAATACTGAAATATTATCGTTGTTGACAGCACAAATGAACTGCCGACGTGATAATAATATATGGGGAATAGCGATCAGAGTAACAAACGCTCGTCCCCATGCTAGCTCCTTGTGAAAAGAGCAATCGAGCGCCGATCAAGAAGCTGTCTCGTTGATCGGTGCTCATTTACACAGCCTACGTCGGGCCGTGTAAGAGGACGTTTACTCATATAAATGGTACTTGCTCAAAATGAGCTATAGTCAGCAGTGAGGTACCACAAGGATCTGTGTTAGGCCCAATTATTTTTAACCTCTTTATTAATTACCTTGTGGATGAGATTGATAGTATGGTGTCAGTTTTTGCTGATGATACAAAATGTTGTAGGATACTTAAAGTGCAACTTGATTATGAAATATTACTGAAAACATAGATATGTTTACAGCATGGGCAAAAACATGGCAGATTAATTGTAATGTTGATAAATATAAGGAAATTCACCCTGGACGCAATAATTAATTCATATACATTAAATGTAATGAAACTGTGGATGACGGATCAAAAGAAGGACCTGGGTATTCTAGTAACAACCACTGACACTGTCCCTAATGGATTAATTAATCTGCAGACTCTGCCCCTAACACTGCCCCAGGAAAAGACTAGGAACCAGAGGCAATGAAAACAAACCGATCAAAAACGCAGGGAAACCATGGAAGCCGAAAATAAACTAATCAAACAGGATTTAACTAATAGGACTACACAGAAGCAAACACGGACTGAGGAAATACTTAGGCAGAGCTGGGAAAACACAACCCTAGACTAGAACACACGATCAAACTAGCGCATGGCAGACACACATGGCAAGTACTATAACCAACGCTCTCAATCTGAGGTCATGTTGCTCTCCCTAAATGAGCCTTTGGCTCACTTCCGTGTAGTTATCTGACCTACACTGATGAATCAGCTGAGGGAGATGAGGAGCATGCAGGAATAGACCTGCTGCTCGTAACAAAAACTTTATTGTGGATGTTGATGAGTGAACGGCTACAAACTGTCACGAAGCAGGTTAGTGGACCCACTAGGCCGCACCGCCGTAGCGGGGAGGCAGCTGGCCAAACAGCAGGAAACCCCAGCAATACAATGTCCCGCACAGTGTACCTGGATAGTCCGGACAGTGGCCGCAGCTCTGGCACTGATGGAGATGGGTGCAGCAGGTAACGCCAAACATGGTGGATGACACAGGTGCCGCAGGTTGTGCCAGACGTGGCGGATTCCTCCGGACGTGGCAGATGACACAGGATGTGGCGGATTCCTCCGGAAGTGGCAGATGACACAGGACGTGGTGGATTCCTCCGGACGTGGCAGATGACACAGGACGTGGCGGATTTCTCCGGACGTGGCAGATGACACAGGACATGGCAGACTCAATACTAAAGGCACAACACGGGAAACAGGAACAGGAACAAGGCACGTGTAACAACTGGAACGGGAAACTAACAACACTCAGGCAAGGATCAGAAGGCCTGGGGCCTTCTTATAGACCAGGAAATCATGGCAGTTGATGATGATGACGATTTCCTAAGTGCGCACCCTACGGGACACAGCAGAACAGATTGGAAGTGAGCGCTGGCGTCTCCTAGGAAGGAGATGGGGACCAGCGCTCACGAAACCATGGCTGTGGGGAAGTGAGTAAGCCCGACGGCCCGAGGCCATGGACGCTACAGTATCCCCCTCTTACGCCCCCTCTTCTTGGGGCCAGAGCGAGAGAGGAATTTCTTAATAAGCGCAGGGGCACTGAGGTTCTCTTCTGACTCCCAGGACCTCTCCTCAGGACCAAACCCTCTCCAGTCCACCAAATAGAAAGTCCTTCCTCCTACCCTCTTGCAGTCCAGGATTTCCCTCACCTCGAATATATCAGAAGAACCACTGGGAGCAACTGTGGAACTAGAAGTCTGGCTGTAGCGGTTCAGGACCACTGGCTTCAGGAGGGACACATGAAAGGAGTTGGGGATTCTGAGTGTAGGAGGCAGCCGCAGCTTATAGGAGACAGGGTTTATCTGTTGCAGAATCTCAAAAGGACCAAGGAACCTGGGAGCAAACTTGTATGAGGGTACCTTCAAACAAATGTTCCGAGAGGACAGCCAGACTTTAGTCCCCGGAAGATACTGAGTCGGCTCTCTTCTCCTAGTATCTGCTTTTTGCTTCATGCGATCGACTGCCAGTAAAATAAAGGACCGGGTCTGTTGCCAGATTTGCAAAAAGTCCCCATATCCAGAGTCAGCAGCGGGTACTTGAGATGTGGTCGACACTGGAAGAGGGACTCTAGGATGTTGACTGTACACAATGTGAAATGGAGTGGAAGTGGTGGACTCACTTGTGTGGTTGTTGTATGAGAACTCGGCCCATGGAAGAAGCTGTACCCAGTTATCATGCTGTGTTTGAAGAGATGAAGTGGCAGAGATAATTCTCCATGATCTGGTTGATCCTGTCAACTTGCCCATTGAACTGGGGGTGATAAGCTGAGGAAAAGTCCAATCTCACATCCAGGAGTTTACAGAGGGCTCTCCAGAACTTTGATGTAAATTGAACACCCCGATCTGACACGATGTGAAGAGGCAAGCGAAAGATGTGTAGAATGAAGAGACTCGCCAGACGAGGAGCAGAAGGTAGGCCGGTCAGTGGGATGAAATGTGCCATCTTAGAGAACCGGTCCACCACCACCCAGACAGTGTTGCATCCTGCTGAGGGGGGAAGGTTTGTGACAAAGACCATCGCAATTTGCTGCCAGGGGGCATTGGGTACAGGCAGAGGTTGGAGCAGGCCGGCAGGCTTGGAGTGAGTCACTTTGTTAGAGGCACACACCGTGCAAGAAGAGACAAAGTCCAGAACATCTTTAGCTAGCGTGGGCCACCAGAAGTGATGAGCAATCAGGTCTCGGGTTTTACGGACACCGGCGTGCCCAGCCAGTTTAGAACTGTGTCCCCAGCGGAGAATTCTTCTCCTGTCTGCCAACCAAACAAAAGTCCTCCCAGGAGGGATGTCTCTAACCTGCAGAGGATTAGCAGTGACAATGCAGGACGGGTCTGTGATAGTCTGAAGGGACTCCACCATGTCTTCCGTCTCAAGCGATCTGGACAGGGCATCGGCCCTCACATTCTTGTCTGCGGGACAGTAGTGGAGCACAAAACGGATGAAGAACAGCGACCACCTGGCTTGACGGGGATTCAGTCGTTGTGCAGACTGAAGGTAGGTAAGGTTTTTGTAGTCGGTGAAGATCAGGATGGGGTGAGCAGTGCCCTCTAGAAGATGTCTCCACTCCTCCAGAGCCAATTTGATGGCCAGCAGCTCCCGATCACCAATGGAGTAATTGCGCTCAGCAGAAGAAAAAAGTCTTGAGTAGTAGCCACATACTACTGCCTTTCCTTTGGAGCTCCTCTGGAACAGAAGTGCACCTGCACCAACAGAGGAAGAGTCCACTTCCAGTGAGAACTGCCGAGATACGTTAGGATGATGGAGGATCGAGGCTGAAGTGAAGACTTTCGTGAGGCTAATAAATGCGGTCTCTGCCTCTGGAGTCCACACCTTGGCGTTCACAGCCTTCTTGGTAAGGGTAGAGTAGGGAGCCATCAGAGAAGAGAAGTTAGGAATAAACTGCCGGTAGAAATTGGCGAATCCCAGGAACCGCTGTATGGCCCTTAAGCCTTGAGGACGTGGCCACTCAAGGACAGCTTTGAGTTTCTCAGGATCCATCTTGAGGCCTTGATCCGAGATGATGTAGCCCAGGAAGGGCAGAGATTCTCCCTTAACCGTAGTAGAACCTGACGGACATGCCTCCGATGAGTCGTTGGATCTGGGGAGAAAATCAAAATATCATCGAGATAAACAACAACACAGACATAGAGGAGATCTCGGAAAATATCATCGGCGAATTCCTGAAATACTGCGGGAGCGTTACACAGTCCGAAGGGCATTCGTAGTGCCCGTCCCGGGTGTTAAATGCCGTCTTCCATTCATCACCCCGGCGAACCCGGACTAGATTGTAAGCCCTGGGAGAGTTTCACGCTCTGAGGAAGTCACGTGGTGACGAAACGCGTCAGCGTAGTGTCTGTGTCCTGACGTCACATGTTGGGAGTACGTGGAGTGATCCAGCACACTGCTTGAATACAAGCGCGGTCTGAGCGAGGCTGTATATGCTGTACCCTGTTATGCTCCGTATGATCTAAGTCTGCTAGTCAGCAGGCTGCTGCTGGGGCTCCTATTACACTCCCTCTACAAGCTGGATAAGGAGACATTGGACTAGGACGAACGACCCCTATTCCAACTATACAGCTGAACTCTGCCGGTGAAAAATGACACACTTGACAGCGATAAGTATATGCTGCCGTTAAAACTTCTCGACATACCATTGAAGTGATGAATATATGCTGCAGCTTAATTTCTTCCACATGTTACTGAGGCTACACCACAACAACCAGTGCCTCTCTGTGGTTAATCTTTGATGTCTGTCAGTGTCGATCTGTCTGAGTGTTTACCGCCTGAGCTGTACGAACATTCACTATACAGCCATAGCTAATCTGTGCTTATGTGATATACACCAGCTGGATCATTACCCTCTGCCCTTTTCCCTTCTTTGTATGGGGATCATATTTAGTCCCACATTTGCATGAGTTATATGTGCTTAAATAATTTTTTACCAAGTATTTTTGCATGACTACACTTTGTGTTCTAAACTTGGTTGCATTTGCACTTTGAGCATAATCTATATGCTCCTATATGTGGGCTAATTTACTGTTGACCCGGCCGGGTATGTGACGTCCTTTATGTATGTGTTTGTTTTTTGTGTTGTTTCATTTTTGCTGTTCATACAAGGAATTGCAATTTGTGCTACCTTGTTTCTTTTAATTAATTTTGCTAATAAATTGATATATTTTTTTCTATACTTGTGCTGAGCCGAGTGCCTGTTTCTCCCAGAGGTTATTCTCACCTTTTTCTTTTTCTTTCTGTCTTTCTTTCCTTTGATATTTATATCCTTTTTCTTTTTTCTTGACTGTTTTTTTTTTCATTTCTTGAATATATTAGATTGTAAGCCCCCCGCAGGTCTAGCTTAGAAAAAATGTTGGCTCCTCGTATGCGATCAAACAGGTCAGATATAAGTGGCAAAGGGTATTTGTTCTTGACTGTGATCTGGTTGAGACCTCGGTAGTCAATGCAGGGTCGAAGGGATCCGTCCCTCTTTTTAACGAAAAAGAATCCAGCCCCGGCCGGGGAGGAAGACTTTTTTGGATTGAAACCCTCTCCAGACTCTCTGTGATATAGGCCGACATGGATAGAGACTCAGGCAAGGAGAGAGGATATACTCAACCACGGGGGAGAGAGGCATTAGGAACTAGTTCAATGGGCCAGTCATAAGTCCGATGTGGAGGCAGCGTCTCAGCCTCTCTCTTGCTGAAAACATCTGCATACTGAGCAAACTGGGGAGGCAGTCTCACCAATGACTGAGGCAGAGGAGGCTTGACAGGATGGATCTGCAACAGACATAGACCATGGCACTTGGAGCCCAATTGGAGAACCTCTCCAGAATTCCAGTCCAGAACTGGGGCATGTAGTCAAAGCCAAGGCAGGCCCAGCAGAACAGGATTGATGGCCTTGGGCAAAACAAGGAAAGAAATGAATTCAAAATGCAGGACTCCAACCTGGAGCTTCAACGGCTTGGTTTTAGAAATGATGGGATCAGGCAGAGGCAGTCCATTAACAGGGGCATCAGCCAAAGACGTCTCTAGGGGGACTGGGGCAGCTGAAGATGATCCACAAGCTCTTTCTGGATGAAGTTTGCAGCAGAACCAGAGTCAAGATAGGCAGAAACTTGATGTGTCCTGTCGCCAGATACTAGCGTCACAGGAATAGTCAGCTTGGAACTGAATGCTTTATTAGGTACCGTTCCATCTAGGGTTGTCCCTCCAATCAGTCCTAGGCAATGGGGTCTCTCTGGCCTCTGGGGACACAGACGCATAATATGGCCTCCGTGGCCGCAATACAAACAAAGTCCAGAAGTGCGTCTGCGTTGTTTCTCCTGGGTAGACAATTTGACATAGTTACTCTGCATCGGATCCTCTGGTGGGATGACTGAGGAGGATAGTAAGGATTGCTGGAAAGTAGAATCCAGCCTAGGAAGTTCTCTCTCCCGGAGAACCTCTTGGGAACGCTCCCGGATCCTCATGTCAACCCGGGTGGCGAGTAGGATAAGATCGTCCAGGGTAGATGGCAGATCGCGAGCAGCCAGCTTGTCCTTAATCCCTGAAGACAGTCCCTGCCATAATGTGGCCACTAAAACCTCGTTGTTCCAGGTCAATTCAGCAGCCAGGATACGGAACTGGATGGCATACTCTCTCACGGAGAGGTCTCCCTGGTGTAGGGTCAGCAAGGACGCAGCAGCGAAGAAACTCTCCAAGATTCCTCAAAGATCGAGCGGAAGGTCTGTAAGAAGCACTGCAAGTCACGGGTCTCTGGTCCCTGATGTTCCCACAGAGGATTAGCCCATGCCAGGGCTTTGCCAGTAAGGAGAGAAATGATGAAGGCGATCCTGACGTCATCCGAAGAGAAGGACCTGGCATGTAGTCTGAAGTGGATCAGGCACTGATTTAAAAGTCCCCTGCAGGTCCTCGGGTCTCTGTCATAGCGTGGTGGTAGCGGCAAGAAACACAGGGGATTGGTACCGGTACAGACAGGAAGTGTAGCAGGAGGAACAGCAGGAATGGGTGCGACGACGACTGTGGTTGGAGCAAGTAGCCGATGGGCAGTGGCGTTCACCGACAGGAGGAGTTGGTCTTGTCGAGACTGGAGATCCTCCATCTCGGCCAGCATGGCTTGTGTCGTCAAAGTCTCAGGTTGACCAGCGGGGTCCATGGCCTGAGTGTACTGTCACAAAGCGGGTTAGTGGCCAGACGTGGCAGATTCCTCCAGACGTGGCAGATGACACAGGACGTGGCAGATTCCTCCGGACGTGACAGATGACACAGAACGTGGCGGATTCCTCTGGACGTGGCAGATGACACAGGACGTGGCGGATTCCTCCGGACGTGGCAGATGACACAGGACGTGGCAGACTCAATACTAAAGGCACAACACGGGAAACAGGAACAGAAACAAGGCACGGGTAACAACTGGAACGGGAAACACTAAGGGACCATTTGCAAGACAGACTGGGAAAACTAACAACGCTCAGGCAAGGATCAGAAGGCCTGGGGCCTTCTTATAGACCAGGAAATCATGGCAGTTGATGATGATGACGATTTCCTATGGGACACAGCAGAACGGAGCGTAAGAGAGTGTTGGCGTCTCCTAGGAAAGAAATGGGGACCAGCGCTCACGGATCCATGGGAGGTGAGTAAACCCGACGACCCGCGGCCATGGACGCTACACAACATGACAGCTTTTACACTGCTAATATTTGTGCATGATCAATAATGGTGGGCATTTCTGCAAAGATACCAAATATTTCTTTATTATTAGTCTATTTTAGTATTCTGGGACCTTTAATGGTGGCCATATTGGTGGCCACCCAGCTTTCCCAAAAGTAACCGATATAACTAAAAAGAGGTTGACTCACAAACTGATATTTACTGGAGCTTTTTTTGTCTTAGGGGAATGTTCTTTATAATAAACCATTTGTCACAGTCTCACCTGCTTCCAGGCTGGTCAGCTGATCGATCTGGTCAGCCTGCTAGAGTAGTCAGACGGTGGTCTAATAAGCTGTCAGGTCCAGTGTCCATTCATATTAGGCAGCACCCTATTTAATGTGCCTCCTCCTTGCCTCAGTCCCGCTGTAGATAGAGCTCCTCTACAGTTAGGTTCAATTTAAAGTTTGCCCTGCAGTTCTCAGGGGTTGCTTACTGAGTAGCTTGCGCCAAGTCTGACTACAATACCTTTTTGAGTTTAACCAGACCATGAGAGAATTACTGGCCTGAGGCCAGGAGGAGGCATTTAAAGTAGGGCACTGCTTAATATGAGTAAACGTCGGACATGACAGCTGTTTGATCCGGCGTCATCCTACTCTAGCAGGCTGACTAGATTGATGAACTGATCAGCTGCCCAGACAGGAAGCAGGTGAGACGGTGACACACAGTTAACCCATTTAAAATTCAGTTATAATCTAATCCTATTGATCTAATGATAAGTGTTCTAAGGCTGGATTCACACGAGCATGTTACGTCCGTAAAGGACGGAAAGTATTTCGGCCGCAAGTCCCGGACCGAACGTACTGCAGGGAGCCGGGCTCCTAGCATCATAGTTATGTAAGATGCTAGGAGTCCCTGCCTCGCTGCAGGACAACTGTCCCATACTGTAATCATGTTTTCAGTACGGGACAGTAGTTCCATGGAGAGGCAGGGACTCCTAGCGTCGTACATAACTATGATGCTAGGAGCCCGGCTCCCTGCAGTGTGTTCGGTCGAGGACTTGCGGCCGAAATACGTTCCGTCCATTACGGACGTAACATGCTCGTGTGAACCCAGCCTAAGGCTGGTTTCACACGACCTCTATTTTCAGACGTATTGGAGGCGTTTTACGCCTCGAAATACGTCTGAAAACAAGCCTCGAATACGTCGGCAAACATCTGCCCATTCATTTCAATGGGTTTGCCGACGTACTGTGCCAATCACCTGTAATTTTATGCGTTGCTGTCAAAAGACGGCACGTAAAATAACAGCCTCGTCAAAGAAGTGCAGTAAACTTCTTGTGACGTAATTGGAGCCGTTTTTCATTGAATCCAATGAATAACAGCTCCAAATTATGTCTGTAATTGACGCCTCGCAAGACGCGAGTACGAGCAATTACGTCTGAAATGCAGGAGCTATTTTCTCCTGAAAACAGCTCCGTAATTTCAGCCGTAATTGACGTTATCGTGTGCACATGCCCTCAGTGTACAGTGGGACCTCACCGATGGTCATAGATTCTTTCACAGTCTGGATCTTTTACATTTCTGCATTGGCAGAGATAGAAGGATATCCGGAAAAGGAAGAAGACCATACCCAGGACAATTATAGCCATTACATAACCTTTAAGCACTAATACTGGCTGCATAGGACAGCTATAGACCATTTGTCCGAATTTCATCCCAGAAGCTCCTGTGTCTCAGTCAGTAGCTCTGCCCATCTGAAACAATGGACGGCTCCACTGCTGAATATATTTTCCACCTTCTTTTGATTCCTGCCTCTTTGGATTTCTTGCCCTGATGGATTTCACTATTTTATTTTATAAGCCTCGACCTTGCACCTCCTCCAAACCAGACTATTGAGCTACCTGCCTCTATCCTGGTTCCTTGCTGCCTCTCTACAAACTGTTGCTGCTTAGGTTTATTACAGAACTTAGAATAGTTATGTATCACCAATAGGCTCCCAAGTTGAAAAAAAAATTATAACGCACAGTATAAGTTTTTTGTGGGATGCCTCTGGATAGAATGGCATAGTCGATGTCTACCACCACAATGGAGGCAAAAGGACACTCTATTTGGCGAACGGGAGCCTATGGATATGTTTAATGAAAATGTCAGGAGCAGTATAAACCCAGCCTAAGGGTCTATTCACATGGTGTGGTCAAGCTTTGTTTTTTGCCACAATTTTTGCGGAAATGTGATCTGACCACACCATGTGAATAGAGTCTGAGCCTGCGAAAGGTGTTTGAACTTTTCCTACATTGCTGCCCATTGAGTATTATCACTCTTGCCAACCCCTGTATCTCATGTGAGAACTCAAGCAGCAGAAGCAAGGTGTGTAAAAAATTACTTTGTAGACAGCTTGCTGCATTGTCAAAGAAATAAGGGCTACTAAAATATCACACACAGGGGCGTAACTAGGAAAGACTGGGTCCCATAGCAAACTTTTGACTGGGGCCCCCCTCCCCTGGGTGTCACACAACCCCCCCCCTTGTAGATAGTGCCTTTTTTACAGCCCCCCCTGTAGATAACGCCATACAGCCCCCCTCTGTAGATAGTGCCATACATCCCCCTGTAGAGAACGACATACAGCCCCCTGTAGATAACGCCATACAGCCCCCCTGTAGAGAACGCCATACAGACCCCACTGTAGGGAACGCGATACAGCCCCCACTGTAGGGAACGCCATACAGCCCCCCCTGTAGAGAACGCCATACAGCTCCCCCCCTGTAGGGAACGCCATACAGCCACCCCCCCTGTAGGGAACGCCATACAGCGTTCCCCCCCTGTAGGGAACGCCATACAGCGTCCCCCCTCCCAAAAAAATGCGACCTACAGTGTGTCCTACAAAATACATGTACCCCCTCTCCACAGGATCTCCACAGGATAGGGGATACATGAGTGATCGCTGGCAGCGATAGGGAGAACGGGGGACTGAAAGGAGCGCTGCTCACGCATGCGCACAAGCACGACCGGTGCTCCATTCATTTCTACGGAGCTGCCGACACAGACCCCGGAAGTCCGAGGTTTGTGATGGAGAACTTCAGGGGACTTTCAGTCCCCTGTTCTCCCTATCAATGCCAGCGATCACACATGTATCCCCTATCCTGTGGAGAGGGGATACGTCTTTTGCTCTATTTTGCGCCTTCAGGACCAGACATCATTTAGCCATTTTTAGCACGTGTTAGTTAAATGGCTCTAACTTTTTTTATTTGTTGGGCTAACGACGTGATCTTTTCGACGTTTTTTCCGTAGACAATGCAGGTTTCATTTTTTATCGTTTTTGTACACACCTTTTTTGCTATTTTAGAATTTTTATTCATAAAGTTTGAAAATAATAGTAAAAAAATAAGCTTTTTTACATTTCATCTATTTTTTTGGGGGTAATAACATAGTTTTACCCTAAAATAGACCTTTTATTTGTGATCGTCATTGTCTACCGTAAATTTTTATATATTACATGTCTATATTAGGGTAATTGGGTCAGCGCTAGCGTTACAACAATGATTAGCGGGGGGAACGTTTTTTTTTTGGGGTGGGTATTTTATGTGTATTTATTATTTACATTTATTTTGCACTTTACTTTATTATTTTTTTATTACTATGGTCTGTCCCTCAAAGGTCAGAAAAGACCTTTGGGGAACTTTATATTTTTTTTTCTTTCTTTTACACCATGTTTTTCCACTGTAACTGGGGCTGCACAGCAGCCCCAGTTACAGGGGAAATCAGCCCTCTCATAGTGACGATTGTCACTAATAGGGCTGTGCTGGGTCTAGTAAGACCCAGCAGCAGTCTGCCACTAACGGCACCCGGCGATTATGTGACCAGTCAGTCACATGATCACCGGGAGCAATAGAGACAGCGCCGCTGCTGCTGCCTCTATTCCTGTACACAGCGCACATTCAGCGCTGTGTACAAGTGATCAGAGAAGACAGAAGCAGCGAAAGCTGCTTCTATCCTCTCCTCAGGGTCCCCGGCAGTCACTGACAGCTGGAGACCCGACATTCAGCTGCCCAGTCGCGCGGGCAGCAAGTTAAAACCCGAGCCGTAGAAAGTCTATGTCTCGGGTTTTAAGGACCCTGACCGCTGGCCGTAAAAATACAGCCAGCGGTCAGGAACCAGTTAATGGCAGAGCGGGGAGATACCTCCCTGCTCTGCCGTAGTGTTCAGTGGCGTCCCGCTGTAGCAGCCATAGCGGCTGCTAGCGGAGCCTCCGGCCATGGTGGGGGCCCGTGCCGGCGGGTGACACGGGCCCCCTCATGCCGCGGGCCCCGTAGCAGCCGCTACTGCTGCTACGGCGGTAGTTACGCCACTGATCACACACACACACACACACACACACAAAAAAATAAGGCTTATACTGTATACTTCTTTAACCCCTTGGCGACATCCGCCATATATATATGGCGCTGCTGCCAAGGGATTTGTGAAGTGTGATTGTGTAGGCTCAGGAGCTGCGCCTACACCATCACTTGCAGTTGCTGGCTGTATTATACAGCGATCACCTCCTTCCAACGGCCGGGATCGGAGATAACTCAGATCCTGGCTATTTAACTCCTTAGATGCTGCGTTCAATGCTGACTGGCCATCTAAGTGGTTAGAATGGGAGAGGGGCTCTCTCTGTCAGCCTATTGCTCCCCCAGCGCGATTGCGAGGTGCCAATGGGTTGCTATGGCCTAACAGGGGCCCCCAGGACTGCCATCTTAGCACACCTATTAGGCCCTGCTTGACATGCTTTAGACTGGTGGTACGCAGATAAATTGCAACTTCCACTATAAACCCATTCAACAATTCTACATCATGGCTATAATAAAGACACATACACTATTTAAATTAACTTTTAAAGCGTGGAGGTAGGCCACAGCTTTTTTTTTTTACATAGAGGACCTTGCGATTTATGTATTAATGCTGATAGATGAGGTCACCAGAATGCCAACCACCGCTCATGTGGCAGGCATGTTTTTGTTGGTGCGACTTGGCGCCTCTTTGGATACTCCCTACTATGGCAAGGTCCTCCCAGGAGCCATCTGTAACTACTGAAAAATCCAAAACAATATATCACAACAAAATACAAAGTAGGGAGGGTGGGAGGGAGAAAAGTTGTAGTTTTCTTTGCCTAGAAGTGTGGTCAAAGAGGAAGAGCCAACTCCCATTCACCCCTTATAAAAAGGTAAAAGCCCTCCCTAACACTTGACTGCATTGACACTGTATCTGATTAAGCTCCCTTTAAGGTCTCCAGGACCAGCAGCAGGCCTGCTGCTGGTCCTGTTGACCTTAAAGGGGGCTTGTCACGATCTAGGGGTATGTGAACCCACTAGGCTGCTCCGCCGTATCTGGCCAAGTCACAGTCGATACAAAGTATATACAAAGTTCGTAGCACAAGGGTACCTGAGATAGTTCAGATAGTAGCAGAGGCTTTTGCACAGATGGGATTTGACGTGGCAGGTAGCGCCAGACGTGGCGGATGATACCAAGAGTGGCAGATGACGCCAGACGTGTTGTGTGACCGCAGGCATGGCATGTGACACCAGACATGGTGTATAACAGCAGGCGTAACGGATAACACCAGACGTGGTGTATAACAGCAGATGTAGCAGATAACACGACGCGACTCCAACACTAGAAGGGCTCAGGAACAAACACAGCACGGTATACAGGATACAGGTAGCAGGGCACTAGGAGCAGGATATAACTAAGGGACCATTTGCAATACGAACATGGGTATACAACAACAACGCTCAGGCAAGGAGTGGAAGTCCACGGGGATCTAGGGATATGTTAGGGAAACTTTAGTGAGTGTGCGCGCTGGCCCTATAAGATCGGGGACGAGTGCGCGTGCACCCTATTACACAATTAAGGATGAGAAGGCTGCGCAAACTGGCGTCCCCGGGGAGTGAGACGCTGGCAGACGGCCAGGTCGCAGCTGTTTGCCAATGGGGAGCGGCGGCGGTCCGCAGCTGCAGTCGTTACAGTACTCCCCTCTTCTTTGGTCCAGAGCATAAGAGGAATTTTTTTAATGAGGGTAGGTGCATTAAGGTTCTCTTCCTAGGACCTCTCCTCAGGACCAAACCCTTTCCAGTCCACTAAATAGAAAGTCCTTCCTCCTACTCTCTTGTAGTCTAGAATCTCCTTCACCTCGAACACTTTAGAAGAACCGCTGGGAGCAACTGCAGAACTAAGAGCTCTACTGTAGCAGTTTAGGACCACAGGCTTAAGGAGGGATACGTGGAATGATTTGGGAAATTTGAGAGTAGGAGGCAAACAAAGTTTATAGGATACTGGGTTAATCCACTGCAGAACTTCGAAAGGACCGAGGAACCTAGGAGCGAATTTGTGAGAAGGCATCTTGAGTCGAATGTTTCTCGAGGCTAGCCAGACTTTGAATCCAGTAGAGAATTGAGAAGGAACTTTTCTTTTTTTATCGGCATGCTTTTTCATGCGGTTCACTGCTTGGAGAATCGTATCCTTCGTTTTCTGCCAGATGTGAATAAAAGTCCCAAAAAAGAGTTAGCTGCCGGTACTTGAGTCAAGGCTGGCACAGGAAGAGGGACTCGTGGGTTTTGGGTGTACACAATGTAGAAAGGAGAAGAGACAGTAGACTCACTTGTATGATTATTGTAGGAGAATTCCGACCAAGGCAGAAGTTGTACCCAATTGTCATGTTGGCCAGAAACAAAATGACGAAGATAGTTCTCCAAAATTTGATTGGTCCTCTCCACTTGACCATTGGACTGCGGGTGATAGGCGGAAGAGAAGTCCAGCTTAACATCTAGCAGGTTGCACAGGACTCTCCAGAACTTGGACATAAACTGTACACCCCGATCTGAGACAATATGCAGAGGAAGTCCGTGCAGATGGAAGTTGTGTATAATAAACAGATTTGCCAGGCGAGAAGCAGACAGAAGACCAGTCAACTGAATAAAATGTGCCATTTTAGAGAAGCGATCCACTACTACCCAGACCGTAGTACATCCAGCTGAGGGGGGGAGGTCTGTAATAAAGTCCATAGCGATATGCTACCAAGGAGCATCAGGGACAGGCAGGGGTAGGAGCAGACCAGCAGGTTTGGAGTGGGTAGATTTGTTCGAGGCACAGTTCGTACATGAAGAGACATAGTCTGCAACATCTGTAGGCAGTGTGGGCCACCAGTAATGAGGCCCTGAGTCTTTCGAACACCTGAGTGCCCCACTAGTTTAGAGCTGTGTCCCCAGCGGAGAATTCTCTTCCGGTCTGCAAGGCGGACAAAAGTCTTTCCGGGAGGAATGTCTCTAATTTGCAGAGGGTTAGCGGCAATAATCCTAGAAGGATCTATGATGTATTGAGGCATTTCCTCAGAGTCATTGGTTTTAAAGGAGCGAGACACATTCTTGTCTGCAGGACAGAAGTGAAGCAAAAACTGAAATCGAGCAAAGAGCAACGACCATCTGGCTTGGCGTTTATTTAATCATTGAGCCGACTGTAGGTACGTGCAGTTCTTGTGGGCAGTATAGATGATAATAGGATGCATAGCACCCTCCAGCAGGTGTCTCTACTCCTCAAAGGCCAACTTGACGGCCAGCAACTCCCGATCCCCGATAGAATAGTTGCTTTGTGCTGGAGAGAATAATTTTGAGAAGAGTTTAGAGTTCTTTTGGCATAGTACTGCTCCCACACCTACGGAAGACGCGTCCACCTCCAGAAGGATCTGCCGATTTGCATCAGGGTGATGGAGAACACAGGCTGAGGTGAAAGTGCTCTTGAGATTCATAAACTCGGATTCTGCCTCCGGAGGCCAAACCTTGGCGTTCACCCCCTTCTTGATGAGGGCTGAGATTGGAGCAGCCAAAGACGAGAAGTTCAGGAAAAATTTCCGGTAGAACTTAGCGAATTCCAAAAAACGCGGTATAGACCGCAGGCCCTGTGAACGTGGCAATTCGAAGATGGATTTCACCTCAGGATCCATTTTCAGATATGATGTTGTAATGACGGGGTAGGGAGACAGACAGGTGAGCCCTAATCTACCCGCCACTCAGTCCCTGCCTACTTGCACGGCCCGTCCTAGGCGACGGCATACAACTGGGCGATGGTCCCTACGCTCAATAAGTGTACGACAGACAAACAGACAAGGGTACACAGAAGCTAAGGGAAATGGGGCAGTTGCCCACGGCAACACCGTGAGCAACAGTAGTAGTGAACGAGCCGAGTCAAACCAGGAGTGTACGAGGTACCAAACGCAGAGCAGGAGCGTAGTCAGTAAAGCCAGGGTCAAAATGAAGCAAGGTCAATAATAATAGCAGGAGCAGCAGAGCCAGGAAAGAGGAAAGAATCACAGGCAGAGGACAAGCAGGAAATTAAGGTATAAATAGACCGAGGGCGAGAGCTAGAACCGTCTGGCCAGGCTGTGATAGGTTCTCCCACTCCTGAGCCTACCAGCCTGAGTGGTAGCAGATCGAGTCACTCTATCAGACCTAGGAGCAGGTGCAGACTGATTAACCACGGGCGTCGACACAGAAGCTGTGTCTGGCAGAACCTTTACAGATGTAGCTCAGGAAAGACAGCGAGCTCTTCTCGAACACACACTTCTCGAGTTTAGCATAAAGACGATTACTCCTTAACTGCGACAGAACTTGCCGAACATGCCTCCGATGCGTTATCAAATCAGAAGAGTAGATCAGGATGTTGTCCAGATAGACCACCACACAGACATACAAGTCATTTACAAACTCCTGGAACACAGCTGTAGTGGCCGTCTCGGGTGTTAATCTTTGTGAACATCTTGGCCCCACGAATTCTATCAAAAAGTTCTGAAATGAGTGGCAGGGGATGTTTTTGACTGTAATTTAGTTCAGGCTCCGGTAGTCGATACATGACTGAAGAGATCCGTCCTTATTCTTCCAGGAGAAGAATCTGTCTCCGGCTGGGGAGGAAGACTTCCAGATGAACCCTCTCTCGAGGTTCTTCTTAACGTAAGCGGACATGGCTAGGGTCTCTGGCAGGGAGAGAGGATAAACTTGCCCTCGAGGTGGTGAGGTGTCAGGAAGTAACTCAACAAGGCAGTCGAAGATTCGATAAGGGGGAAGAGTCTCTGCTTCCTTCTTACTGAAGATGTCCGCAAACTAGCATAATGAGACGGTAGATCGGAGAGTGATTGAGGCAGTGGAGGCAAAACAGGACAAACCTGTGGCAGGCAACGTCTAAGGCATCTGGGCCCCCATTGGAGGACTTCTCAAGAACTCCAGTCGAGAACCGGAGCGTGTAGACGAAGCCAAGGCAGGACCAGCAGAACAGGATTGATAGCTTTAGGTAAAACAAGGAAGGTAATCTGTTCCGAGTGATGAACTCAGATTTTTAGTGTCAGTGCTTTAGTGACAGACACAATAGGATCGGACAATGGTAGTCCATTTACAGAGGCAACAGCCAGGGGTCTCTCCAGAAGAACTGTGGGTAGATGTAGGCGATCCACTAAATCCTGCTGGATAGAATTTGCAGCTGCTCCAGAATCCAGATAGGCAGAGAGGGAGTGTGATGTCTCTCCAGAGATGATGGTTACAGGAATAGATAACTTGGAAGAGGCTTTGACGTTTGGCGTCGTTCCACCTAGGGTTGTCTCTCCAACCAACCCTAGGTGCTGGAATTTCCTGGCTTTTGTGGACATTGGCGCACTAAATGGCCTTTAACCCCTTAATGACCAAGCTTGTTTGGACCTTAATGACCAAGCCAGATTTGTCAAATCTGGCATGTCTGACTTTATCAGAGAATAACGCTGCGAAAGTTTTGAATATCCAAGTAATTCTGACCTTGTTTTTTCGTCACATGTTGTACTTTATTTTAGTGTTAAAAGTAGACTGATACGATATGCGTAAATTAATTAAAAAAAATAGAAAAATTGAAGAAATTTAGTAAAAATTAAAATGTTTCTGTAATGATGGCGGTAGGGAAACAGACACGTGAGCCCTAATCTACCCGCCACTCAGTCCCTGCCTACTTGCAACGACCCGCCCTAGGCGACGGGGTACAACTGGGCGACGGTCCCTATGCTCAATAAGTGCACGACAGACAAACAGACAAGGGTACACAGAAGCAAAGGGAAATGGGGCAGTTGCCCACGGCAACACCGTGAACAACAAGAGTGGTGAACGAGCCGAGTCAAACCAGGAGTGTACGAGGTACAAAACGCAGAGCAGGAGAGTAGTGAACAAGTTGAGTCAAACCAGGAGCGTACGAGGTACCAAACGCAGAGCAGGAGAGTAGTCAGTAAGCCAGGGTCAATACGAAGCAGGGACAAGTAGTTCAAGAAGCTGCAGCAGGGCCAGGAAACCAACAGAGAAGAATCACAAGCAAGGAGGAACAGGAAAGGCAGGTATAAATAGACAGAGGGTGGGAGCTAGCTCCGTCTGGCCAGGCTGTGATAGGCTCTCCCACTCCTAAGCCTGCCATCCTGAGTGGTGGAAGATGGAGTCAGTCTCACAGACATAGAAGCAGGTGCAGACTGATTACCTATGGGCATATACACAGAAGCTGTGCCTGGCAGATCCTTAACAGTACCCCCCCCTTTTATGAGGGGCCACCGGAACCTTTCTAGATGGACCTGGTTTATTGGGGAAACGAAGGTGGAACCTCCTGACCAATACCCCAGCGTAAACATCCCGGGCGGGTACCCAAGTCCTCTCCTCCGGCCCATATCCTCTCCAATGGACCAGGTACTGGAGGGAGCCTTGGACTATCTTGCTGTCCACAATCTTGGCCATCTCGAATTCTACCCCTTCAGGGGTGAGAACGGGGACAGGAGGTTTCCTCGAGGGAGCCAAGGACGGGGAGCAGCGTTTAAGGAGGGAGGCATGAAACACGTCGTGTACTCGAAAAGATGGGGGCAACTCCAGTCGGAAGGAGACAGGATTGAGGACTTCAATGACCTTGTACGGCCCAATAAACCGGGGAGCAAACTTCTTGGACGGGACCTTAAGGCGCAAGTTCTTAGACGATAGCCACACCAGATCCCCGACCATAAACAAGGGGTTAGCAGAACGTCTTCTATCTGCCTGAGTTTTTTGTATGCTCTGGGACGCCTCTAGGTTCTTCTGAACCTGGGCCCAGACTGTGCACAGTTCCCAATGAACGACCTCTACCTCGGGATTGTTGGAACTACCAGGTGAAACGGAGGAGAACCGTGGATTAAACCCAAAATTACAGAAAAAGGGGAGACCCCTGACGAGTTACTGACCCGGTTATTAAGGGAAAATTCGGCGAGTGGAATGAATGAGACCCAATCATATTTACAGTCAGAGATAAAACACCTTAAATATTGTTCTAGAGACTGATTAGTCCTCTCAGTTTGGCCATTAGTTTCAGGATGGAAGGCAGAGGAGAAGGACAGATCAATCTCCAACTTTTTACAGAAGGCTCTCCAAAACAAAGAAACAAATTGTACCCCTCTGTCAGAAACAATATTGACAGGGACCCCATGGAGACGCAGGATGTGTTTGACAAACAAGGTAGCTAACGTCTTAGCATTGGGTAGTTTCTTGAGGGGCACAAAGTGGCACATCTTACTGAAGCGGTCTACTACAACCCACACCACCGACTTGCCTTGAGATGGAGGCAGATCGGTGATAAAATCCATCGAGATATGGGTCCAAGGTCTCTGGGGAATGGGCAAAGAACGTAGTAAGCCCGCTGGTTGGGACCTGGGAGTCTTGGACGTAGCACAAACCTCACAAGCGGCGACGTAGGCCTTAACGTCTTTAGGCAACCCAGGCCACCAATAGTTTCTGGCAATGAGGTGCTTGGTACCCAGGATGCCTGGATGACCAGATAGTGCGGAGTCATGATTTTCCCTAAGTACCCTTAGCCGGAATTGCAGAGGAACAAACAGCTTGTTCTCAGGAAGGTTCCCGGGAGCTGTACCTTGATCAGCAGCAATATCAGAGACTAAATCAGAATCAATAGAGGAAATGATTATACCTGGAGGCAAAATACAAGCAGGATCTTCCTCCGAAGGAGGGCTGGCCATGAAGCTACGCGACAGTGCATCAGCCTTAATATTTTTAGACCCAGCCCTATAGGTAACCAAAAAGTTGAATCTGGTAAAAAATAACGCCCATCGAGCTTGTCTCTGGTTTAGCCTCCGGGCAGATTCTAGGAAAACCAGATTCTTGTGGTCGGTAAGGACCGTTACCTGGTGCCTAGCCCCCTCCAGGAAGTGGCGCCACTCTTCAAATGCCCATTTAATGGCTAAGTGTTCGTGGTTGCCAATATCATAGTTACTCTCCGTGGGCGAAAACTTCCTGGAGAAGTAGGCACAGGGACGGAGATGGGTGAGGGAACTGGTACCCTGGGACAAGACAGCACCCACTCCCACCTCGGACGCATCAACCTCCACGACAAATGGCTCCATTTGGTTGGGCTGAACCAGCACCGGGGCCGAGATAAAGCACTTCTTAAGGACCTCAAAAGCCTGGACAGCCTCAGGAGGCCAGTGGAGGAGATCAGCACCTTTGCGAGTGAGGTCCGTAAGAGGCTTAGCGATGACCGAGAAGTTAGCAATAAATCTCCTGTAATAATTAGCGAACCCCAAGAAGCACTGTAACACCATCAGGGAGGCAGGTTGGACCCATTCCGCCACAGCCTGGACCTTGTGGGGGTCCATGCGGAATTCATGAGGAGTGAGGCTTTGACCCAAAAATGGTATCTCCTGCACCCAAAACACACATTTTTCGGTCTTCGCAAACAGTTTGTTTTCCCGAAGGACCTGGAGCACCTTCCTGACATGCTCAATGTGGGAGGACCAGTCCTTGGAAAACACAAGTATGTCATCAAGGTACACTACAAGAAATACCCCCAGATAATCTCTTAAAATCTCATTTATGAAATTCTGGAAGACCGCGGGAGCATTACACAACCCAAAGGGCATGACGAGGTATTCGAAATGACCTTCGGGCGTGTTAAACGCAGTCTTCCACTCATCCCCCTCTTTGATGCAGATAAGGTTATACGCCCCCCGTAGATCAAACTTAGAGAACCATTGGGCCCCCTGAACCTGATTGAAGAGATCAGGAATCAAAGGAAGGGGATACTGGTTCCTTACAGTGACCTTATTCAAGTTACGGTAGTCAATGCATGGCCTAAGACCACCATCCTTCTTCCCTACAAAGAAGAAGCCAGCACCTACCGGAGAAGTAGAGGGGCGAATGTAACCCTTGGCCAGGCATTCCTGGATATACTCTCTCATGGCTTCACGTTCGGGACAAGAGAGATTAAATATCCTACCCTTAGGGAGCTTAGCTCCTGGTACCAAATCGATGGCGCAATCGTATTCTCTATGAGGAGGTAACACCTCGGAGGCCTCCTTAGAGAAAACATCAGCAAAGTCCTGAACAAACTCAGGTAGCGTGTTCACCTCCTCAGGGGGAGAAATAGAATTAACCGAAAAACATGACGTCAAGCATTCATTACCCCATTTGGTAAGCTCCCCAGTATTCCAGTCAAACGTGGGATTATGCAACTGCAACCAGGGAAGGCCTAAAACCAAATCGGATGATAATCCCTGCATCAACAGTACAGAGCACTGCTCCAAATGCATGGAGCCAACAAGGAGTTCAAAAACAGGGGTATGCTGTGTAAAATAACCATTAGCAAGAGGAGTGGAGTCGATACCCACTACCGTGACAGGTTTAGGCAAATCAAACAAAGGCATAGCTAGAGACATAGCAAATTCCACAGACATGATATTAGCAGAAGACCCTGAATCCACGAAGGCACTGCCGGTAGCAGACCTACCACCAAAAAAGACCTGAAAGGGAAGCAAGATTTTATTACGTTTCATATTTACGGGAAATACCTGTGCGCCCAAGTGACCTCCCCGATGATCACTTAGGCGCGGAAGTTTTCCGGCTGCTTATTCTTACGCCTAGGACAGGTGTTCACTTGATGCTTGTCATCCCCACAATAGAAGCAGAGACCATTCTTCCTGCGGAACTCTCTACGTTGTCGGGGGGACACGGAGGCCCCGAGTTGCATAGGTACCTCCGAGTCTTCCGTGGAAGAGCGTAGCAACGGAACCTCGGGAGGCATCATGGGGGAGTCAGAGGGGAAAATACAAAAACGTTCCAGTTGTCGTTCCCTGAGACGTCGGTCAAGTCGTACCGCTAAAGCCATAACCTGGTCTAGGGAGTCAGAAGAGGGATAACTAACCAGCAGGTCTTTCAGGGCGTTCGACAGACCCAACCTAAACTGGCACCTTAAGGCAGGGTCATTCCACTGAGAAGCTACGCACCACTTCCTAAAGTCAGAACAATGCTCCTCCACAGGTCTCTTACCCTGACGTAAGGTCACCAGCTGACTCTCGGCAAAGGCAGTCCTGTCACTCTCGTCATAAATGAGTCCGAGAGCAGAAAAGAAAAGATCAACGGAGGAAAGTTCAGGTGCATCAGGGGCCAAGGAGAAGGCCTACTCTTGGGGCCCTTCCTGGAGCCGGGACATAATTATACCCACCCGCTGGCTCTCAGAACCCGAGGAGTGGGGCTTTAAGCGAAAATAGAGCCTACAACTCTCCTGAAAGGAGAAAAAAGTCTTCCGGTCCCCTGAGAACCGGTCAGGCAACTTGAGGTGGGGTTCAAGAGGTGAGGTGAGGGGCACTACCATGGTAGCATCAGGCTGGTTGACCCTCTGAGCCAGGGCCTGGACTTGTAGGGAGAGACCCTGCATTTGCTGAGCCAGGGTCTCAAGGGGGTCCATAGTAGTGTGAGGGACCAGGGTAGACTAGGTAAAGGGCCTGTGATTATGTAATGATGGGGGTAGGGAAACAGACACGTGAGCCCTAATCTACCCGCCACTCAGTCCCTGCCTACTTGCAACGACCCGCCCTAGGCGACGGGGTACAACTGGGCGACGGTCCCTACGCTCAATAAGTGCACGACCGACAAACAGACAAGGGTACACAGAAGCAAAGGGAAATGGGGCAGTTGCCCACGGCAACACCGTGAACAACAAGAGTGGTGAACGAGCCGAGTCAAACCAGGAGTGTACGAGATACAAAACGCAGAGCAGGAGAGTAGTGAACAAGCCGAGTCAACCCAGGAGTGTACGAGGTACCAAACGCAGAGCAGGAGAGTAGTCAGTAAGCCAGGGTCATATGAAGCAGGGTCAAATAGTACAGAAGCTGCAGCAGGGCTAGGAAACCAAACAGAAGAATCACAAGCAAGGAGGAACAGGAAAGGCAGGTATAAATAGACAGAGGGCGGGAGCTAGCTCCGTCTGGTCAGGCTGTGATAGGCTCTCCCACTCCTAAACCTGCCATCCTGAGTGGTGGAAGATGGAGTCAGTCTCACAGACATAGAAGCAGGTGCAGACTGATTACCTATGGGCGTATACACAGAAGCTGTGCCTGGCAGATCCTTAACAGTTTCCTTATTTTTAACTGCAATATTTCACATATGTACGTACATACTGTTTAATTTTTTTTATTAAATATATATTTCCATCTCTTTACTATTTTGGCAGCCCTATTGAAAAAAAACAAACATTTTTGAGCAATTTAGAAGACTTACAAATTTAATAATAATTTTATACATTTTGAAGTACATTTTGTTTTCCTGCACCAAGCCAGGTTTTCAGAGGCTCATAGGTGTCAGAATGATGGAAACCCCCACAAGTGACCCCATTTTGAAAACTACACCCCTTAAGGTATTTTTTAAGGGGTGTTGTATTTATTTTGATCCCACAGTTTTTTTTTAAGAATTCATGCAAAGCAGGCATAAAAAAATATAATTACAATTTTTTCACAAATGTGGCATTTTATAGAAAGATTTCTTTGTAAAGCGAATATGAGAAGGAAGAAACACACCTCAAAATCTATCACCCTGTTTCTTCTGTTTTCAAAAATACCCCTATTGTGGCCCTAATGCGCTGCCTGGACACACAGTAGGGCACAAACCGAACAGGGCACCTGGTAGCTTTCAAGACACCAATTTTGCTTGAAAATGTTTTAGGCCCCACTGTACATTTGGAGAGGCTTTGAGCTTCCAGAACGATAGAAACTCCCCATAAACTACCCCATTTAGAAAATTAGACCACCTAAGGTAATTATCTAGGGGTGTAGTGAGCCTTTTGACCCCACAGTTTTTTGCTAAATTTAATGCATAGCATGTGAAAAAAAAATTATTTCACTTTTTTCATAAAAGTATCACTTTGAAGACCAATTTCTTTATAAAGCGAACATGAGAATGAAGAAACACACCCCAAAATCTATCACCCTGTTTCTCCTGTTTTGAAAAATACCCCTATTGTGGCCCTAATGCATTGTCTGGACACATGGCAGGGCCCAAAAGGAAGGGAGCAACCGGAGGCTTTCAGGACTCATATTTTGCCTGAAAATGTTTTAGGCCCCACTGTACATTTGGAGAGGCTTTGAGCTGCCAGAACGTTAAAAACTCCCCATAAGCAATCCCATTTAGAAGTAGACCCCTTAACGCTCAGCGACGTAATATTCCGTCGCGCTGACCATCCCGTTCGCGCTCAGCGACGGAATATTACGTCGCGGGAGTAACGGCCGTCTTCCCGACACATGCAGGAGCTGTGACAGCTGCTGTCTCATACAGCAGTTGCCACAGCTCCTATAGTGGGGACCGAAGGCTGTGTCTCCGCTGATTAACCCCTTAAAAGCCTCGTTCAATACTGAACGCTGCTTTTTAGGGGTTTAGCTACCATCGCCGGCCTGCTACACGATAGCGGCCAGCGATGGTGACTATGGCAACCGGACACCTAACAATGGCGTCCGGCTATGCCATCGACTGAAGCCTAGTGGGTCCTGACAAAGTCAGGACCCACTATGCTTGCTGTCAGTGAGTAGCTGACAGCTCTAATACACATGTAGTGCAGTGTATTAGAATAGCGATCAGGGCCTCCTGCCCTCAAGTCCCCTAGTGGGACAAAGTAATAAAGTAAAAAAAATGTAAAATACAGATGTGTAAAAATAAGAAAATAAAAGTTTGAAAAGTAACAAAAGTAAAAATCCCCCTTTTTCCCTTATCAGTCCTTTATTATTAATAAAAATATATAAAAAATAAACTATACATAATTGGTATCGCCGCGTCCGTAACGGCCTGAATTACAATATTATTTTGTTATTTATCCTGCGCGGTAAACACCGTAAAAGAAAATAATAATAAACCGTACCAGAATCACAATTTTTTGTTCACTTCACCTCCCAAAAAATTGAATAAAAAGAGATCAAAAAGTCGCATGTACCTAAAAATGGTGCTACAGTTCGTTACGCAAAAAATAAGTCCTCGCACGACTTTATTGATGGAAAAATAAAAAAGTTTTGGCTTTTAGAATAAGGTAACACTAACGGTATGTGCACACGATATCGACAATTATGGCTGAAATTACGTCTGCATTTCAGACATAATTGCTGGTACTCGTGTTTTGCGAGGCGTCCTTGTTTTCAGGCGCCTCGTTTACGCCTGAAAATAGGTCGTGTGAACCCAGCCTAAAAGTCAATGATTTTTTACAAAAAGTATTTTATTGCGCAAACGCCATAAGACATAAAAAAAACCTATAAACATCTGGTATTGCCGTAATTGTATCGCCCGCAGAATAAAGTGAATATGTCATTTATAGTGCACGGTGAACGCTGTAAAAAAAATAGAATAAAAAAACAATAGTAGAATTGCTGTTTTTTAGTCACCACGCCTCTTAAAAATAGAATAAAAACTGATCAAATAAATAGTCACATGCACCCCATGAAAACTACAATGAATTCCTAAAGGGGTCTAGTTTCCAAAATGGGGTCACTTTTGGGGGGTTTCCACTGTTTTGGCACCACAAGACCTTTTCAAACCGGACATGGTGCCTAATAAAAAGGAGGTCTCAAAATCCACTAGGTACTCCTTTGCTTCGGAGGCCGGTGTTTCAGTCCATTACCACACTAGGGCCACATGTGGGATATTTCTCAAAACTGCAGAATCTGGGCAATAAATATTGAGTTGCGTTTCTCTGGTAAAACCTTTTGTGTTATAAAAAAAAAAATGGTATATAAAGGATTTTCTGACAAAAAAAAACAAAAACGTAAATTTCACCTCTACTTTGCTCTAAACTCCCGTGAAACACCTAAAGAATTCATAAACTTTCTAAATGCTGTTGTGAATACTTTGAGGGGTCTGGTTTCTAAAATGGGGTGTTTGATAGGGGTTTCTAATATATAGGTCCCTCAAAGCAACTTCAGAACTGAACTGTAACCTAAAAAAAAATAAAAATGAGGCAATACTTTGCTTCTTCCATTATACTGATAATGAGCCGTGCCCACCCTGAGATGACCCTAGTTTTGACCGTTTGTATAAACAGAGACCCCTATTAGACCGTTTCAGTGCCCGGTTTTCCCAAGCATACACCCACGAGAAGTGGATTTCCATTGATGTGTCCTTGGTATATTTTAAAGGGAGGCTTCAATTCCGCCAGTACCTGCCGGGTAAGAGGGCAAGGTATGGCGTGAAGATGTATAAGCTGTGTGAGAGTGCATCAGGGTATCCCTACAAATGTAGGATATATGAAAGTACACCAGTATTCAGCCCCCAGAATGCTCCCCCCCCCCCTTACTGGGAGTTAATGCAAAAATTGATTGGTGCACACACTGCTGGACCAGGGTTACCACCTCTACCTGGATAATTTTTATACCAGCTTCCCACTTTTCAAGTGCCTCGCTTCCAGATGTATTGCGGCATGCGGCACTGCTAGAAGAAATCTGAGAGGCCTCCCTAAGACACTGCTTGGGCAAACACCCAGAAGGGGTGAGAGCAGGGCACAATCCAGCAGAAACATATTGTGTGTCAGACAAGAGAGATGTCCTTGTATTGACAACAATACATGGCCACACCAGTACCCATGTTCCTGTACGAGGTACCAGTACAGAGACCCCCAAACCAGACTGCATCCTGGACTACAATAGGTACATGGGAGGGGTGCACTTGTCAGATCAAGCCCTGAAGCCCTACAGCGCCATGCGGTGTGGTATAAGAAGCTGGCCGTACACATCATACAGATGGCATTATACAATGCGTACGTGCTACGTCGATGTACAGGCCAGAGGGGAACTTTCCTGGAGTTTCAAGAGGTGGTTATCAAGAACCTAATCTTTTGGGACCAGGAAAGGGGGGGGGGGGGCTCCCAGTACTTCTGGAAGCGAGGCCACACGCATCGTACCAGGGCAACACTTTCCAGGAGAAGTTCCCGAAACTGGCAAGAAGGGAAAAAGTCAAAAGAGGTGCAAAGTCTGCTATAAGAGGGGAATAAGGAAGGACACAATATATCAATGTGACACGTTTCCTCAAAAACTAAGGCTCTGTATGAAAGAGTGTTTTAAAATGTACCATACATCCCTTGATTTTAATCTACCCCAGTTTTACTTACCCTGATGCACTCCACACAGCTTATCCCCCAATACCCAGCCACATGTAGGGTATTGCCATACCCGTGAGAACTCACATTACAGTTTATGGGGTGTATGTCTCCGGTCAAAATGCTCACTACACCTCTACATGAATGCCTTAAGGGGTGTAGTTTTAAAATGGGGTCACTTCTCAGGGGTTTCAACTGTACTGGTACTTCAGGGCAGAGGTGTAGCTAGGTTCTCCAGCACCCGGGGCAAAGGTTCAGTTTGGCGCCCCCCCCCCAACCTCTTTCCCGACATCTCCTTCCCCCTCGCCGTGTTTGTTTTCTCTACCAATCGACGTGTTGTTTATTTTTATGTAACGCGAGCATAATATTATTTGTACATTTCACAAGCAATACGGTTCTATACACAACACCAGAACCAAGCTCACTACATATATACAACACCAGCACAAATACTGCTCAATTTAGTGCAACCCCTGCCGTATAGGTTTGTACGGCGTAAAACTACAGCTCCCAGCATGGCCCGAACAATGGTAAGGATATGCTGGGAGATGCCGTTTCACAAAAAATAAATCCTATCATAATCATACCACCATCATCTCGCTGCAGAACATACAGTGACTACAGTGCTGATTAGAGGTAGAGTGAACATTTACATTAAGTGACTCACCGGTGACGTCTCAGATTCTAGTTCTTTCTCTCCATCCGGTCCAGACCTCTATGATGACTTCACCCGGTCACAGCCCATTTCTGCAGTTTGCCGCTCAGATGTCTTCAGCTTCTCACTTTTCCAACATTTCTGCACCTATAAATAAATATAAAGTTATCATTATACCACACACTACGCCCCTAAATATAATAGCGCCAAACACTTCACCTCTAATTATAATAGCACCATACACTGCACCTCTAATTATAATAGCACCATACACCATGTCCCCCACACACACACACTGTGCCCCCTGTACATAGTGTCTGCCATAGAGCCCCCTGTAGATAGTGCCTGCCATAGAGCCCCCTGTAGATAGTGCCTGCCATAGAGCCCCCTGTAGATAGTGCCCCCATATAGACCACCCCTGTATATAGTGTCCCACAAATAACTCCCCCTATAGTGCTCTACAGATAGCCCACCCCTGTATATAGCCCCCCTGTAGATATAGCCCACCCCTATATATAGAGCTCTACAGATAGCCCAACCATGTATGTAGCCCCCCTGTAGATATAGCCCACCCCTGTATATAGTGCTCAACATATAGTCCACCCCTGTATATAGTGTTTCACAGATAGCCCAACCTGTATATAGTCCCCCCTTGTACATATAGTCCACCCCTGTATATAGTGCTCCACTAGATAGTCCACCCCTGTATATTGTGCTCCAAAGATAGCCCACCCCTGTATATACTATATACAAGGGCGGGCTACCTGTGGAGCACTATATACAGGGGTGGACTATATGTACAAGGGGGCTATATACAGGGGTGGGCTTTCTGTGGAGAACTATAGGGGGAGCTATTTGTGGGATACTATATACAGGGGTGGGCTATATCTACAGGGGGACTATATACAGGGGTGCGCTATATCTACAGGGGGACTATATACAGGGGTGGGCTATCTACAGGGGGACCATATCTATAGGGGGACCATATCTACAGGGCTGGGCTATACACAGGGCTGGGATATACACAGGGGGGGCTATATCTACAGGGGTGGGCTATACACAGGGGGGCTATATACAGGGGTGGGCTATATACAGGGGGAATATATCTACAGGGGGCTATATCTACAGGGCTGGGCTATATCTACAGGGCGACTATATCTACAGGAGGGGCTATATACTGGGGTGGGCTATCTATGGAGCACCATATACAGGGGTGGGCTATATCTACAGGCGGCTATATACTATATAGCCCACCCCTGTATATGGTGCTCTATAGACAGCCCACTCCAGTATATAGCCTCCCTGTAGATATAGTCCCCCTGTAGATATAGTCCCCCTGTATATAGCCCAGCCCTGTAGATATAGTCCCCCTGTATATAGCCCAGCAGATATAGTCCCCCTGTATATAGCCCAGCCCTGTAGATATAGTCCCCCTGTATATAGCCCAACCCTGTAGATATAGTCCAGCAGATATAGTCCCCCTGTATATAGCCCAGCCCTGTAGATATAGTCCCCCTGTATATAGCCCAGCCCTGTAGATAGTCCCCCTGTATATAGCCCAGCCTTGTAGATATAGTCCCCCTGTATATAGCCCAGCCCTGTAGATATAGTCCCCCTGTATATAGCCCAGCCCTGTAGATATAGTCCCCCTGTATATAGCCCAGCCCTGTAGATATAGTCCCCCTGTATATAGCCCAGCCCTGTAGATATAGTCCCCCTGTAGATAGACACCCCCCGTAGATAAAGTCCCCCGTGTAGACAAAGTCCCCCCCGTAGACAAAGTCCCCCCTGCAGATACAGCCACACTTCTATTACAATTTAAAAATATAAAAAATAAATTTCAAACTCACCTTATTCCCGCTCCCACGTCGTCCGGCAGCCATGGAGACCTGCTCTCTTCTGCGCAGGTCTCCAGGGGGTTGAACGCAGCGTCTATGAAAGGCGTTGATTGGCTGGGCAGGATGACTTTCCCTGTCAGTCAGTCAGCGCCTTTCATCGACGGAAGCGTCACTGGTACAAAAGGTACCAGTCGCTTCACTCGTGGAAAGGCGCTGAATGGCCGGGCACGGAACGTGCCCGGTCATTCATTGCTTCTAATTGTACCTGTGTCCTTGCGACACAGGTACAATTATAGTGCAGGAGGAGGTGGCGCTGGCGCCCCCTCTGAACTGCGCCCAAGACACATGCCCCGCCTGCCTACCCCTAGCTACGCCCCTGCCTCAGGGGCTTCTGCATACATGACTTCGCACCAGAAAATCCCCAGTAGGCCAAATGGTGGTCCTTTCCTTCTAAGCCCTCCCATGGGCCCAAACGGCAGTTTATCACCACAAATGGGGTATTGCTGCACTCAGGACAAATTGGGCAACAAAATGGGGTATTTTGTTCCCTGTGAAAATAAGACATTTTGATCAGAAATGACATCTTATTGGAAAAAATTACATTTTTTTAATTTCACAGCCCAATTCAAATACGTGCTGTGAAAAAAACTGTGCGGTCAAAATGGTAACAACAACCATAAATCAATTCCTTGAGGGGTGTAGTTTCCAAAAAGGGGTCACTTCTAGCGGGTTTCCATTGCTTTGATACCTCTGGTGCTCTGCAAATGCGACATGGCAACCGAAAACCAATCCAGCAAAATCTGGACTCCAAAGAACAAATAGCGCTCCTTTCCTTCTGAGCCCTCCCATGGGGCCAAACAGCAGTTTATCACCACAAATGGGGTATTGCTGCACTCAGGACAAATTGGGCAACAAAATGGAGTATTTTATTTCTTGTGAAAATAAGAAATTATGAGCTAAAACTACATATTATTGGAAAAACATATATTTTGCTTAATTCCCAACCCAATTCAAATAAGTTCTGTGAAGAAACTATGGGGTCTAAATGGTCAAATTACCCATAAATGAATTCCTTGAGGGGTGTAGTTTCCAAAATGGGGTCACTTCTTGTGGGTTTCCATTGCTTTGATACCTCTGGGACTTTGCAAATGTGACATGGCACCTGAAAACCAATCCAGCAAAATCTGAACTCCAAAGAACACACAGCGCTCCTTCCCTTCTGAGGCCTTCCATGGGCCCAAACGGTAGTTTATCGCCACAAATGGTGTATTGCTGCACTCAGGAGAAATTGGGCAACAAAATTGGGTATTTTGTTTACTGTGAAAATAGGAAATGTTGATGAAAAATGACATTTTATTGGAAAAAATGTCATTTTTGTAATTTCACAGCCCAATTCAAATACGTGCCGTGTAAAAACTGTGGGGTCAAAATGGTAACAACAACCATAAATTATGTCCTTGAGGGGTGTCGTTTCTGAAATGGGGTCACTTTTGGGGGATTCCTGCTGTTTTAGCACCTCAACACCTCTTCAAACCTGGCATGCTGCCTAAAATATATTCTAATAAAGAAGTGGCCTCAAAATGCACTAGGTGTTTCTTTGCTTTTGGAGCTTGTGTTTTAGTCCACAAGCACACTAGAGCCACATGTGGGACATTTCTAAAAACTGCAGAATCTGGACAATACATATTTAGTAGTGTTTCTCTGGTAAAACCTTCTGTGTTACAAAAAACAAAAATTAATACAATTGAAATTCAGCAAGAAAAATGAAATTTGCAAATTTCACCTCCACTTTGCTTTAAGTCCTGTGAAATGCCTAAAGGGTTAAATAAACTTTCTAAATGCTGTTTTGAATACTTTGAGGGGTCTAGTTTTCAAAATGGGGTGTTATATGGGGGTTTCTAATACATAGGCCCCTCAAAGCCACTTCGGAACCGAACAGGTACCTTAAAAAAAAGGCTTTTGAAATTTTCTTAAAAATATGAGAAATTCTTGTTTATGTTCTAAGCCTTGTAAGGTCCAAGAAAAAAAAAAGAATGTTCAAAAAATGAGGCCAATCTAAAGTAGACATATGGGAAATGTGAACTAGTAACTATTTTGGGTGGTATAAGCATCTGTTTTACAAGCAAATGTATTTAAATTCTGAAAAATGCTATTTTTTATAAATTTTCTCAACATTTTGCAATTTTTCACCAATAAACACTGAATATACTGTCACGGACACTGGGTTTGTGGACCCACTAGGCCGCTCTGCCGTAGCGGGGAGGCAGCTGACCAGGTCACAGTCTATGTGAAAGTAAAATGGCAGACAGTAATGCTTAGGTACCTGAAATAGTCCGGGCGGTGGCTGTGGCTTCAGCGCGGATGGAGGCGGGTGCGGCAAGTGGCGCCAGACGTGGCGGGCAGTATCCGATGAGCGGTGGACACTTGACGTGGCAGATGGCACTTGACGTGGCAGATGGCACTTGACGTGGCAGAAGACACTTGACGTGGCAGATGGCACTTGACGTGGCAGATGGCACTTGACGTGGCAGAAGACACTTGACGGGGCACATGGCACTTGACGTGGCAGATGGCACTTGACGTGGCAGATGGCACTTGACGTGGCAGATGGCACTTGACGTGGCAGAAGACACTTGACGTGGCAGATGGCACTTGACGTGGCAGATGGCACTTGACGTGGCAGAAGACACTTGACGTGGCAGAAGACACTTGAACGCGGGTAGGCACAGGAACAATACGGAATACAGGAACGGTAACAGGGCACGGGTAACAGCTGGAACGGGAGACACTAAGGGACCATTTGCGAGACAGACTGGGAAAGACTAACAATGCTCAGGCAAGGATTAGAAGGCCAGGGGCCTTCTTATAGACCAGGAAATCATGGCAGTTGATAATGATGATTTCCTAATTGCGCGCGCTGGCCCTTTAAGACCGGGCGGGAGCGTGCGCGTGCACCCTACGGGACCCAGCCTGACGGAGCGGAAGTGAGCGCTGGCATCTCCTAGGAGGGAGACGGAGGCCAGCGCTCACAGATCCATGGCTGCGGGTGTCGGGAGGTGAGTAAACCCGACGGCCCGCGGCCATGGGCCTCCTACCCTCTTGCGGTCCAGGATCTCCTTTACCTCGAATACATCAGAAGGGCCGCTGGGAGCAACTGTGGAACTAGAGGTCTTGCTGTAGCGATTCAGGACCACTGGTTTCAGGAGGGACACATGGAAGGAGTTAGGGATTCTGAGGGTAGGAGGCAGCCGCAGCTTATAGGAAACAGGGTTAATTTGTTGCAGGATCTCGAAAGGACCAAGGAACCTGGGAGCGAACT
The DNA here is from genome assembly GCF_050947455.1 of Rhinoderma darwinii. Classification (NCBI taxonomy): domain Eukaryota; kingdom Metazoa; phylum Chordata; class Amphibia; order Anura; family Rhinodermatidae; genus Rhinoderma; species Rhinoderma darwinii. The sequence continues at coordinate 300,198,704 of NC_134687.1, forward strand.
TGTATGAAGGCACCCTCAAGCGAATGTTCCGAGAGGACAGCCAGACTTTAGTCCCAGGAAGATACTGAGGCGGCTCTCTTCTCCTGGTATCTGCCTTACGCTTCATGCGATCTACCGCCAGAAAAATAGAGGACCGAGTCTGTTGCCAGATTTGCAGGAAGTCCCCATATGCAGATTTGGCACCGGGTACCTGAGATGAAGTCGACACTGGAAGAGGAACTCTGGGATGTTGACTGTACACGATGTGAAACGGAGGGGAAGTGGTGGACTCACTTGTGTGGTTATTATATGAAAACTCGGCCCATGGAAGAAGCTGTACCCAGTTATCGTGCTGTGAAGAGATGAAGTGGCGGAGATAATTTTCCATGATCTGGTTGATCCTCGCAACTTGCCCATTGGACTGGGGGTGATAGGCAGAGGAAAAGTCCAAACTCACATCCAGGAGTTTACAGAGGGCTCTCCAGAACTTGGAGGTAAACTGAACCCCCCGATCGGACACAATGTGAAGAGGTAAGCCATGCAAGCGGAAGATGTGCTGAATGAAGAAACTTGCCAGTCGAGGAGCAGAGGGTAGGCCAGTCAGCGGGATAAAATGTGCCATCTTAGAGAACCGGTCCACCACCACCCAGATGGTGTTGCATCCTGCTGAGAGAGGACGGTCCGTGACGAAGTCCATAGTGATGTGCTGCCAGGGGGCACTGGGTACAGGCAGAGGTTGAAGCAGGCCGGCAGGCTTGCTGTGAGTCAGTTTGTTAGAGGCACACACCGTGCAAGCAGAGACAAAGTCCAGAACATCCTTAGGTAGCGTGGGCCACCAGAAGTGACGAGCGATCAGGTCTTGGGTTTTACTGACACCGGTGTGCCCAGCCAGTTTAGAACTGTGTCCCCAGCGGAGAATTCTTTTTCTGTCTGCCAACCGAACAAAAGTTCTCCCTGGAGGGATATTTCTAAGCTGCAGAGGATTGGCGGTGACAACGCAGGATGGGTCTATGATTGTCTGAAGGGACTCCACCGTGTCTTCCGTTTCAAATGATCTGGACAGGGCATCGGCCCTCACGTTCTTGTCAGCAGGACGGTAGTGGAGCAGAAATTGGAAACGGGTGAAGAACAGTGACCACCTGGCTTGACGAGGATTCAGTCTTTGAGCGGACTGAAGGTAAGTGAGTTTCTTGTGGTCGGTGAAGATCAGGATGGGGTGAGCATCGCCCTCCAGAAGATGTTTCCACTCCTCCAGAGCCAATTTGATAGCCAGTAGCTCCCGATCTCCAATGGAATAATTCCGCTCAGCAGAGGAAAACAGTCTTGAGTAGTAGCCACATACTACTGCCTTTCCTTTGGAGCTCCTCTGGAACAGAAGTGCGCCTGCACCAACAGAGGAAGCGTCCACTTCCAGTCAGAACTGCAGAGATACGTCAGGGTGATGGAGGATCAAAGCTGAAGTGAAGGCTTTCTTGAGGCTAATGAATGCGGACTCTGCCTCTGGATTCCATACCTTGGCGTTCACACCCTTCTTGGTAAGGGTAGGGATGGGGCCGTCAGAGAAGAAAAGTTCGGAATAAACTGGCTGTAGAAATTGGCGAAACCCAGGAACCGCTCTATGGCCCTTAGGCCTTGAGGACGTGGCCATTCCAGGACAGACTTTAACTTCTCAGGGTCCATCTTAAGGCCTTGATCCGAGATGACATAGCCCAGGAAGGACAAAGACCTCTTTTCAAAGGTGCATTTCTCTAATTTGGCATACAAGCGATTCTCTCTTAGTCGCAGAAGAACTTGACGAACATGCCTCCGATGGGTCATCAGATCTGGGGAGAAAATGAGAATATCATCGAGATAGACTACAACACACGTATAGAGGAGATCTCGGAAGATGTCATTAACGAACTCCTGAAATACTGCGGGAGCGTTACACAGTCCGAAGCGCATCACTAGGTATTCGTAGTGCCCATCGCGGGTGTTAAATGCCGTCTTCCATTCGTCACCCCGACGAATCCGGATTAGATTATAGGCCCCCCGCAGATCTAGCTTGGAAAAAATTTTGGCTCCTCGTATGCGATCAAACAGCTCGGAGGTGAGAGGCAACGGGTATTTGTTCTTGACCGTGATCTGATTGAGACCACGGTGGTCAATGCAGGGTCGGAGAGATCCATCTTTCTTTTTAACGAAGAAGAATCCTGCCCCGGCCGGGGAGGAAGATTTTCGAATAAAACCCCTCTCCAAGTTCTCCTTGATATAGGCTGACATCGATAAAGTCTCTGGCAAGGAGAGAGGATATACTCGTCCACTGGGAAGAGAAGCATTGGGAACCAGTTCAATGGGACGGTCATAATTCCGATGTGGAGGCAACGTCTCAGCCTCTCGTTTGCAGAAGACATCCGCAAAACTGGCATACTGAGAAGGTAGATCGGAGAGTGACTGAGGCAGAGAGGGCACAACAGGACGGACTTGTGATAGGCAATGGCTATGGCATCTGGAACCCCATTGAAGAACTTCTCCAGAACTCCAGTCGAGTGTCGGGGCGTGTAGACGGAGCCATGGCAGACGCAGCAGGATAGGATTGATAGCCTTGGGTAGTACCAGGAAGGAGATCTGTTCTGAGTGAAGAGCTCCGACCCGTAGTGTCAACGGCTCAGTGATGAGCATGATCGGATCAGCAACGGTAGACCATTCATAGAGGCAACTGCCAGGGGTCTCTCCAGACGGACTGTGGGTAGTTGAAACCGATCCACTAGATCTTGGTGGATAAAATTAGCAGCCGCTCCAGAGTCAAGATAGGCGGAGGAAGGATGTGATGCCTGTCCGGTGACGATGGCCACAGGTATCGATAATTTGGAAGAGGTTTTAACGTTTGGAGACGTTCCACCTAGAGTTGCCTCTCCAAACAACCCTAGGTACTGGAGTTTCCCGGTTTCTGTGGGCATTGGCGCACAAAATGACCCTTGAGGCCGCAATACATACAAAGTCCAGAGGAGCGTCTGCGCTGCTTCTCCTGTTCAGATAACCGGACTCTGTCTACCTGCATGGGTTCCTCAGGTAGCGCACTAGGAGTGGGCAATAGTGGTCTCTGGGCAGAGGGTGCTGGTCTGTGGGCCCGGCTCTCCTGACGAACCTCTTGAGAGCGCTCCCGGATTCTTATATCAACCCGGGTGGCTAACAGGATGAGGGCATCCAAGGTAGGAGGAAGGTCGCGGGCTGCCAGTTCGTCCTTGATGTGAGAGGACAGTCCCTGCCAGAAGGTCGCCACCAGTGCCTCATTGTTCCATGCCAGCTCAGCTGCTAGGGTACGGAAGGAGATCGCATACTCCCCTACTGTGGAGCCTTCTTGCTTGAGGGTCAGCAGAGTGGCTGCGGCAGAGGATGTTCGACCCGGCTCCTCGAACACGGCACGAAAGGACTGCAGGAACAAGGCTAGGTCCGAGGATACAGGTCCTTGTTGCTCCAAGATTGGGTTCGCCCATGCGAGGGCCTTGCCAGCGAGGAGGGAGATAATGAACGCTACTTTGGCCTCCTCGGAGGGGAAGAGATGAGGCCGTAGCCTAAAATGCACCGTGCATTGATTGAGAAATCCTCTGCATGCTCTGGGGTCACCGTCGTAGCGAGGAGGAAGAGGCAGAGGAACTGAGGATCCGGAACAAACAGGGGGAGCAACAGGCAGTGGCACGGCAACAGCCTCAGGAGGAAGAACCGGGGGTGGAACCGCGAGTAGATCCAGGCGGACCAGAATAGAATTCACCGCCTTAAGGAGTTGATCCTGACATGTGCGTAGGTCATGCATCTCTGTCTGAATCTTCTGTACTGGGGTCTTGGGCTGGCCAGCGGGTTCCATGGCCTGAGCGTACTGTCACGGACACTGGGTTTGTGGACCCACTAGGCCGCTCCGCCGTAGCGGGGAGGCAGCTGACCAGGTCACAGTCTATGTGAAAGTAAAATGGCAGACAGTAATGCTTAGGTACCTGAAATAGTCCGGGCGGTGGCTGTGGCTTCAGCACGGATGGAGGCAGGTGCGGCAAGTGGCGCCAGACGTGGCGGGCAGTATCCGATGAGCGGTAGACACTTGACGTGGCAGATGGCACTTGACGTGGCAGATGGCACTTGACGTGGCAGAAGACACTTGACGTGGCAGATGGCACTTGACGTGGCAGAAGACACTTGAACGCGGGTAGGCACAGGAACAATACGGAATACAGGAACGGTAACAGGGCACGGGTAACAGCTGGAACGGGAGACACTAAGGGACCATTTGTGAGACAGACTGGGAAAGACTAACAATGCTCAGAGAAGGATTAGAAGGCCAGGGGCCTTCTTATAGACCAGGAAATCATGGCAGTTGATAATGATTTCCTAATTGCGTGCGCTGGCCCTTTAAGACCGGGCGCGAGCGTGCGCGCGCACCCTACGGGACCCAGCCGGAGCGGAAGTGAGCGCTGGCATCTCCTAGGAGGGAGACGGAGGCCAGCGCTCACAGATCCGTGGCTGCGGGCGTCGGGAGGTGAGTAAACCCGACGGCCCGCGGCCATGGGCGCTACATATATCATCCAAATTTCACCACTAACATAAAGCCCATTGTCTCACAAGAAAACAAATCTCAGAATCGCTTGGATAGGTTTAAGCATTCCGACGTTATTACCACATAAAGTGAAATATGTCAGATTTGAAAAATGGGCTCTGATGCTTAAGGCCCAAACTAGTCTGCGTCCTTAAGGGGTTAAGGTATTTATCTAGGGCTGTAGTGAGTATTTTGACCCCACAGTTTTTTGCTAACTTTAATGCATAGCAGGTGAAAAGAAATATATGAGAATGAAGAAACACACGCCTAAATCTATCACCCTGTTTCTCCTGTTTTCAAAAATACCACTATTGTTGCCCTAATGCGTTGCCTGGACACGCGGCAGGGCCCAAAAGGAAGGGAGCATCCAGAGGCTTTTGCTTGAAAATGTTTTAGGCCTCACTGTACATTTGGAGAGGCTTTGAGCTGCCAGAACGATAGAAACTCCCCATAAGCGACCCCATTTAGAAAACTAGACCCCTTAAGGTATTTATCTAGGGGTGTATTGAGTATTTTGACCCCACAGTTTTTGCTAAATTTAATGCATAGCAGGTAAAAAAAAAAATACTTTTTCCATAAAAGTATCACTTTGAAGACCAATTTCTTTGTAAAGCGAACATGAGAATGAAGAAACACACCCCAAAATCTGTCACCCTGTTTCTCCTGTTTTCAAAAATACCGCCATTGTGGTCCTAATGCGTTGCCTGGACACGCGGCAGGGCCCAAAAGGAAGGGAGAAACCGGAGGCTTTCAGGACTCATATTTTGCTTGAAAATGTTTTAGGCCCCACTGTACATCTGGAGAGGCTTTGAGCTGCCAGAACGATAGAAACTCCCCATAAACTACCACATTTAGAAAACTAGACCCCTTAAGGTATTTATCTAGGGGTGTAGTGAGTATTTTGACCCCACAGTTTTTTGCTAAATTTAGTGCATAGCAGGTGAAAAAAAAATTTTACTTTTTTCATAAAAGTATCACTTTGAAGACCGATTTCTTTGTAAAGTGAACATGAAAATGAGCAAACACCCCAAAATCTATCAACCTGTTTCTCCTGTGTTTAAAAATACCCCCATTGTAGCCCTAATGTGCTGCCTGGACACACGGCAGGGTCCAAAACGAACAGAGCACCTGGTAGCTTTCAGGACACCAATTTTGCTTGAAAATGGAGAGGCTTTTTAACTGACAAAACGATAGAAACCCCCCAAGAAATGACCCATTCTTAAAACTACACACCTTAAGCTATTCAGGAGTGTAGTGAGCATGCTGACCACTATGCTCTCATAAGGGAGGCATGTCCTGAAATATGCATTTGCCTGTTTGACTATGTCTTGCTAACAAAGCAATTGTCCCACATTTGTGTCATTCTGATGCCGTTGTGAACAGCATTCTAGTCTGATATATAATAAATTATAGTGGGAAAAATCAAGTGTTCTGGAGTGAAAGGCAATATATTTAAAAAAAAATGGAGGAAAACGTATCCAACTATGTGGCAAACTCGAGTTTGTTCACGAGATAAAAAACACCCGTAGGGCTATGATGACATCTTATTTTTTATAGTGACTGGTCATACAACGTCTCTTTAGCCTCATCAATCCCTATATAAGGGACGAACGTGCCAAGCGACGCGGTACACCATAACAGACCCCTGCCCGGCAAGGTAGGAACCGCTATGCATACAACAACCAATCACCTACAGAATATATAAAGGGACAGTGTCCAAAACCATCTATAGGAACAGTAAAGGATCACTAGTCCCCAAAATAATGTCAGTATTGCCAGAAGTATTGTTGGGTGTAAGAGATCCTGTAAAACTGTAGTAAAGCCCATGGTGTATTGATATGGAACAGCTCGATTATTAGAGATCCTCCAAATAAAAAAAATATGCCCATTTCACGATACAGTAAAACAAATTGAGCTTTGTGCGGCAGGACATAGTCATTACAGGTCATCTTACATATTGAAAAAAAAAAAAGATATGCCATTTCAGTGACAACATAGGGTCACATTTTGAAAGCTATACCCCTTATGCTTTTTATCTTGGTATGTAGTGAGCATTTAGACCCTTCAAATATTGAGGCCTTAATATTTAGTGTGCCTTTTCTCCTGTGCTTCAAGATATTCATCTAGGGGTATAATGGAAATTTTTAGTTCTATTTAGTGGTTTTACTGGGATGTCAGGATTGCACATCAGAACTCAGAATTGAAGGAGTGCCAGGAGGTTTTTAGGGCCCACTTTTTAATCGTAAGATTTTTATGCAGCACGGGTGCCAGAACATTTAGAAAATTCATAAAATGCCTCCTTGAATAAAATTGAAACATTCATCTAAGGGTATAATGGGAATTTTTCATTTTATTTGTTCGTTTTTTTTTTTTAAATGTCAATTGGTATAAAATGGGAAATAAAATAAATTTTAGAAAGTAAATAGCCAGGCGATAGGTAAAGGCAGGAAGAAAAGGGACTTAATTAAAAATCAACAGAGGTGTGGTATATTCGAAAGCACTCTCCAATGCAGAGGCCCAGTTTAGAGGAGCAGGTCTCACAGGAGTGAGTGGTGTCTTTCCTAATGCCCCTCATCGAGCACACTCGACACCTTCTTTGGGGCCTCCTTTTCTTTACAGTGGGGGGAAGTACGCCAGGGAAATGCTGCCCATGAACAATTCTTGAGCCCACTATTCCAGAAGCACTGCTGCTTCCACTGCCGCCCTCCCCTGGTCTACAAAAATCAAAGTTTTAATAATTTTTTCTTGAAAATCAAGAAAAGTCCCCCTATGGCCTGCACTTTTATACAGAACAAGCAAATTAAATAGTGCCACTTGTGTCAGGTATACGGCCAATTTTTTATACCAGGTTCTTGATTTTCTGAGGGCATTGTAGGGCTGCACAACCTGGTCCGAAAGATTCACCCCTCCCATGAACTGGTTGTAGTCCTGGATACACAAAGGCTTGATGGTGTGCTCTGTGGTTCCTCGCACTGGGACAGGGCTGGATCAGGCTGCATGGAGAGTGGTCAATACAAGGACATCAAGCTTGTCCCTGTATTTGACCAGCAGCAAATTGTCGCTGCAAACAGCCCTGCTTTCCCCTCGGCGCACTGTATGATCTACAAAGTCCTTGGGGAGACCCTTTTGGTTTCTCCTAATTGTTCCGCATGCTGCCGTTCCTCTAGCAGCAAGGCACTTCAAAAGGGGACACTATTATAAAAGTTGTCAATATATAGATGGTATCCCTGGTCTGGTAAGGGGTGCAGCAAATCCCATACTATCTTTCCACTTATTCCTAGGACAGGGGGACAGTCTGGGAGCTCTATTGCAGAGTCTTTTCCCTCATAGATTCTGAATTTAAAGTGTATCCGGACACGCTTTCACACACGCCATACCTAGACCTTTTGTTGGGTAGGTACTGGCGGAAGTGTAGCCTGCCCTTGAAATGCACCAAGGATTCGTCCACTGCAATGCATTTTTGTGGGATGTAAATCTCTCTAAATTTGGAATTGTAGTGGTTCACTACAGGTCTAATTTTAAACAGTCTGTCAAAACTGGGGTCATTTGTGGGTGGGCGTTCCTCATTGTTGTTGTAATGCAGGAACCGTAGCAGGATCTCGAAACGAGCCCTAGGCATGGTGAGGCGGTAAAGTGGGCAATGGTGTAGCATATCAGTGCTCCAATAGGAGTGAATAGTGGGCTTTCTTGTAATGCCAATGTTAAGTAGTAGGCCCCAAAATTTCTGTATTTCATTTGCGTTGGTAGGGGTCCATTTTTGTAGCCTGGCATAATAACTGTTGGGATTGTGGGCAATAAATTGTGCATCAATATTTATCTGCTGTACCATAAGACAAATGAATTCATCAGAGAAAAATATTTAAAAAAAAATCTATCTCTCTAAATCCAGTAGTATCCATGTTGGTGCCTGGGGTGGCAATAAAATTCAGGCACCTGGGGCATATAATTATCAGGGGCAATCCACGCAGGGGCATCTGAACCTGGTTGTGCTTGCGCACTAGCCCTAGGACGTCTACGGGGGGCGGGGGGGGGGGGGGGGTTCATCACTAGATGTGTCACTTGAGGATGACGACATCAAAAATGTCCCCTCATCTCCACTGTCAGACTCTGACTCTGTGCCGAATAAGGCGTATGCTTCTTCAGCAGTGAACACCCGCTTTGTCATTGTAACTAATAACGTCATTTTTAACTCCCTGAATCTCTAACCCTAATTAGCCCTACCCTAACGCTAAATTATTTTTAACTCGCCCTGACAGTACCTAACCTTACACCATGTACACTCTAATAAGCTATTCTGATACTATCCCTAACTAATTTACTATCCCTGTCACTCACTAACAAGCTTTTTTTTATAGGTTTTTTTAATATATATTTTTAGTTTTTTTACAAGAATAAAAAAACACAGAAAAACACACCAAAGGGGTTTCACATGCAGTCCGGCTGACTGAACTGATTCAGTGATGTCTGTCACTAGGCAACAGAGAATACTGATGGGGTGAAGGGACACACTGGGGTGCTGATGGGGCACACAGGGGTGCTGATGTGGCACACTGGGGTGCTGATGGGGCTCACTGGGGTGCTGATGGGGCACCAGGATGTGCTGATGGGGCACAGGGATGTGCTGATGGGGCACAGGATGGGGCACAGGAGGTGACTGACTAGCACAGGGGGTGACTGGTCAGCACAGTGGGTGACTGGTCAGCACAGGGGGTGACTGATCAGGCTGTGGGGGTATATTTCATTCACAAACTAATTTAGAATCCGTCTCTGATCTCCTCTCAAAACCAACAGAGGAGATCAGAGCCCGAGACTATAGAAAAACAAGTCCTGCCTACGTCACTCCACTGATTTGTCTGTCTTGACTGACAAACCAATCACAGCGATCGCCGACAGGGGACCACTGTGATTGGTCCCCTGTCGGCTAGCTCTGTTGCTAAGCTGTCTCGGGCAGCAGTTTTTAGTGAACTGTCACCTCGTCCCGCGGCGCTGTGACAGTTTAACTGCATCACGTACATGCACGTGTGAATGCGCTAATCAGCCGCATTCCCCGACATGCTTGTACGTGAAAATGCGGGAAGGGGTTAAGGCCACAATACAGACACAGACCTGAACAGCGTCTGTGCTGTTTCTCCTGCTCTGACAATTTGATTCTGTCTACCTGCATAGGTTCTTCAGGTAGAGCAACAGGAGGAGGCAATAGTGGTCTCTGGAATGTGGGTGCCAGTCTGTGGAAACGTCTTTCCCGCCGAACCTCTTGAGCATGTTCCTGGATCCTCATGTCGACCTGGGTAGCCACCAGGATAAGAGCACACAGGGTAGAAGGAAGATCGCAGGCTGCTAACTCATCTTTGATGTGCGAGGACAGTCCCTGCCAAAATGTCGCCACCAATGCCTCATTGTTCCATGCCAACTCTGCTGCCAGTGTACAGAAGGAGATAGCATACTCTCCTACCGTGGACTCTCCTTGTTTGAGAGGTAGCAGAGTGGCCGCTGCAGAGGATGTTCGATCTGGCTTCTTGAACACAGTACGAAAAGTCTCTAGGAATAACATCAGGTCCGAGAATTCAGGGCCCCTTCGCTCCAAGATGGGGTTCACCCATGCCAGGGCCTTGCCAGCGAGAAGGGAAATGATGAACGCTACCTTCACCTCATCAGAGGGGAAGAGGTGAGCACACAGTCTAAAATGGATGGTACATTGGTTGATGAAACCTCTACAGGCTCTAGGATTACCGTCACACAGCGAGGTGGAACAGGCAGCGAAACTGTGAATGAGGAGGAGTAACGTGCAGTGGAATGGCAGCAGCAACCTTAAGAGGAGCATGAGGCTGATCCACTCGGGCGATGGTAGAGTTTACTGCCACGAGAAGTTGATCCTGGCGTGCACGCAGTTCACGCTTATCCGTTTGCATTACCTGAACCGCGATTTTAGGTTGGCCAGCGGGTTCCATGGCCTGAGCGTACTGTCATGATCTAGGGGTATGTGGACCCCTTAGGCTGCTCCGCAGTAGCGGAGTGGCAGCTGGCCAATTCACAGTCGATACAAAGTCTATACAAAGTTCGTAGCACAAGGGTACCTGAGATAGTCCAGACAGTAACAGAGGCTTTGGCACAGATGGGACTTGACGTGTCAGGTAGCGCCAGAATTGATGGATGATACCAGGAGTGGCAGATGACACCAGACATGGTGTGTGACCGCAGGCATAGCAGATGACACTAGATGTGAATAACAGCAGGTGTAGCAGATGACACAATGCGACTCCAACACTAGAAGGGCTCAGGAACAAACACAGCATGGAATACAGGATACAGGTAGCAGGGCACGGAAACACTGGGAGTAGGATACAACTAAGGGACCATTTGCAATACAAACATGGGTAGACAACAACAACAACGCTCAGGCAAGGAGTGGAAGGGCGGAGCCCTTTTTATAGTCCGGGGTGATCTGGAATTAGGTTAGGGAAACTTTAGTGAGTGCGCGTGCTGGCCCTATAAGACCGGGGAATAGCACAAACGGGCACCCTATTACACAGGACAGGATGGGATGGGCGCGCAAGCTGGCGTCTCCGGGGTCGGAGATGCTGGCAGACAGCTAGGAGGCTGCTTCGACAATGGGGAGCGGCGACGCCCCCTCTTATTGGGTCAGGAGCATAAGGCTGGATTCACACGAGCGTTGCGTTTTTGCGCGCGCAAACAACGCGGCATTTTGCGCGCGCAAAAACCATTTGACAGCTGCGTGTGTCATCCGTGTCTGCGCGGCTGCGTGATTTTCGCGCAGCCGGCATCATAGAGATGAGGCTTGTCGACGCCCGTCACTGTCCAAGGTGCTGAAAGAGCTAAATCTTTCAGCACACTCGACAGTGAATGCCGAACACAACAGCGAAAAACCTGTAAAAAAAAAGATAAAGTTCCTACTTACCGAGAACTTCCCGGCCGTTGCCTTGGTGACGCGTCCTTGGTGACGCGCCTCTCTTGACATCGGCCCCCACCTCCCTGGATGACGCGGCAGTCCAAGTGACCGCTGCAGCCTGTGATTGGCTGCAGCCTGTGCTTGGCCTGTGATTGGCTGGAGCTGTCACTTGAACTGAAGTGTCATCCCGGGAGGTCGGACTGCAGGAAGGAGACAGGAGTAATCGGTAAGTTAGAACTTCGTTTTTTTTTACAGGTTCATGTATTTTGGGATTGCAAGTCACTGTCCATGGTGCTGAAACAGTTTAACTCTTTCAGCACCATGCACAGTGAATGTCTCCCGACGTCGCGGACCGGAAATTTTTTGGTGAAGTTAGCTTCGGTTGTCGGGGTTCGCTAATCGCAAAGACACTCCGTTTGGATGTTCGGAAACAGAAAAGCACGTGGTGCTTTTCTGTTTACATTCATCCTTTTGACAGCTGTTGCGCAAACACGCAGTTCGCACGGAAGTGCTTCCGTGCGACATGCGTGGTTTTCACGCACCCATTGACTTCAATGGGTGCGTGATGCGTTGAAAACGCTGAATCAACGGACATGTCGTGAGTTTTTGGCAACGGAGCAACGCTGCGCAAAAAACGCTGCCATGTCTGCACGGCCCCATTGACAAATATAGCTACGGGCAACGCACGTGAAAATCACGCGCGTTGCACGCGCGTATTTTACGTTCGTCTGAATAAAGCCTAAGAGGAATTTTTAATAATGAGGGCAGGTGCATTAACCCCTTAAGGACGCAGAATAGTTTGGGCCTTAAGGCTCAGAGCCCATTTTTCAAATCTGACATATTTCACTTTATGTGGTAATAACTTCGGAATGCTTTTAACTATCCAATCGATTTTGAGATTCTTTTCTTGTGACACATTGGGCTTTATGGACGTGGTAAAATTTGGTCGATACATTTAGTATTTATTTGTAAAAAATAGCAAAATTTTGAGAAAAGTTGGAAAAATGTGCATTTTTAAAAAAAAAAAAATTTCTGCTTGTAAGGCAGATGGCTATACCACACAAAAAAGTTACTTATTAACATTTCACATATGTCTACTTTATGTTGGCATAATTTTTTGAACATTGTTTTATTTTTTTATTTAACATAAGCAGCAATTTCTCATATTTTCAAGAAAATTTCAAAAGTCTTTTTTTTTAGGTACCAGTTCAGTTCTGAAGTGGCTTTGAGGTGCCTATGTATTAGAAACCCCCCATAAAATACCCTAATTTAAAAACTAGACCCCTAAAAGTATTCAAAACAGCATTTAGAACGTTTCTTAACCCTTTAGGCGTTTCACAGGAATTAAAGTAAAGTGGAGGTGAAATTTGAAAATGTCATTTTTCTTGCAGAAATTCAATTTTAATCCATTTTTTTCTGTAACACAGAAGGTTTTACTAGAAAAACACTACCAGATATGTACTGCCCAGAATCTGCAGTTTTTAGAAATACCCCACATGTGGCCCTATTGTGCAAGTAGACTAAAACACAGGCCTCATAAGCAAAGAAGCACCTAGTGCATTTTGGGGCCTCTTTTTTATTAGAATATATTTTAGGCACCATGCCGGGTTTCAAGAGGTCTTGTGGTGCCAAAACAGTAGAAATCCCCCAAAAGTGACCACATTTTGGAAACTGTACCGCTCAAGGAATTCGTTCATGGGTTTTGTGACCCCACAGTTGATCCACAGAACTTATTAAAATTGGGCTGGGAATTTAAAAAAATTAAATATTTTCCAATAATATGTAGTTTTTGCTAAAAATATTTTACTTTTACAAGGAATAAAATACCACATTTTGTTTCCCAATTTCTTCTGAGTGCGGCAATACTCCATTTGTGGTGATAAACTGCCGTTTGGGCCCTTGGGAGGGCTCAGCATGGAAGGAGCACTATGTGTTTGTCACTTTGGGTGCGTGAACCCACTGGGCCGTACCGCCTTAACGATATGGCAGCTGGCCAACAGGACACAGATCAAAGTCTATAGTTCAAATAGGTGTAACTGTGGCAACTTCAGAGAGCAGCAAGATAGGCTCAGATGAGACTTTGGCAGCAGGCAGACACCAGGCGTGGTGTAACAGGACAGGCGCAGTACTTAGAGCAGCTCGACTCCAACTCTATACGGCACTTGGTTCTGGATAGCACGGGACACATGATACAGGTAGAAAGAAGGGGAACACTGGGAACTAGGAAACACTAAGGGACCATTTGCAGAGACAAACATAGATAAGCTACAACAACGCTTAGGCAATGCAGGAAGGTGCTGGGCCCCTCTTATAGTCCAGGGTGCTCATGGGCTAATTTGGTCTTTAATTCTGGTGCGTGCGTTGGCCCTTTAAGAGCGGGCATGAGCGTGCACGCGCACCCTATGGGACACAGCAGAGTGAAGCGGAAGTGAGCGCTGGCGTCTCCTGAGGAGGAGATGGGGACCAGTGCTCACTGATCCATGGCTGCGGCCGTCAGGAGGTAAGTAAACCTGGCGGCCCGCAGCCAGGGGTATTACAGTACCCCCCTCTCCTCTTGGGACCAGAGCGAGAGAGAAAATTCTTCAGGAGGGTAGGAGCATTGAGGTTCTCTACTGGCTCCCAGGACCTCTCTTCAGGACCAAACCCCCTCCAATCCACCAAATAAAAGTTTTTCCCACCCACTCTCTTGGTATCCAGGATCTGATGAAATGTATCTGATGAACCGCTAAGAGCCACTGCAGGAGTAGGAATCTTGGAGTAGCGGTTCAGGACCACAGGCTTCAGAAGGGAGACATGGAAGGAGTTGGGGATCTTGAGGGTATTAGGCAGCCGAAGCTTGTAGGAGACCGGGTGGAACCTGAGAGAAAACTTGTAGCACCCTCAGCCAGATACTTCTGGAGGACAGCCAGACCTTGGTACCTGGAGAAAACTGGGGAGGTTCTCTTCTCCTTGTGTCTGCCTTACGTTTCATGCGGTCCACCGCCAGCAGAATGGAGGATCGGGTCTGCAGCTGCGGGCACTTCGGACATAACGGACACCGGGAGAGGAATTTGTGGGTGTTGGCCATAGGCTATGAAGGACGGTGTATTTCTTGTGGACTCGCTAGTATGATTATTGTATGAGAGCTCGGCCCAAGGAAGAGGCTGTACCCAGTCATCATGCTGCTTGGAGATTAAGTGTTGTAGGTAGTTCTCGATGGTTTGGTTCATCCTCTCGACTTGACCATTGGACTGAGGATGGTAGGCTAAGAAAAAGTCCAACTTTACATTGAGGAGTTTACAGAGGGCTCTCCAGAACATTGAGGTGAACTGAACCCCCCGATCAGACACGAAATGCCGAGGCAAGCCGTGCAGGCAGAAGATGTGTTGAATGAAGAGGGTGGCTAATCGAGAGGCAGAAGGTAGACCGGTCAGTGAAACGAAGTGAGCCATCTTCGAAAATCGATCCACCTCCACCCAGACCACACTGCATCCCGCAGAGGGGGACAGGTCCATAACAAAGTCTATTGCTATATGCTGCCAGGGAACATCGGGCACAGGCAGTGGCTGGAGCAGGCCAGCAGGTTTGGAGTGAGCAACCTTGTTAGCTGCGCACACCGAGCAGGATGAAACAAAGTCCATAATGTCTTTGGGCAGCGTGGGCCACCAGAAGTGATGGGCAATCAGGTCTCGAGTCTTATGGGTACCCACGTCACCTGCCAGTCTGGAGCTTTGTCCCCAGCGGAGGATTCTCAGTCTGTCTGCCAGGTGCACAAAAGTCCTCCCCGGAGGGATGTCGCTAACTTGCAGAGGGTTCACCGAGACAATGCAAAACAGATCAATAATACTTTGTGGAGACTCCAAGGTGTCCTCTGTCTCGAACGACCTGGATAAGGCATCGGCCCTCACATTCTTGTCGGCCGGACGGTAATGGAGCTCAAACTGGAACCGGGCAAAAAACAGCGACCACTTGGCTTGACGAGGCTTCAGTCGTTGGGCCGTCTGGAGATAGGTGAGCGTCATGTCCATGGCTGCGGGCCGTCAATTCCAATCTCCCCCTGACAGCCGCAGCCACGAGTCGGCAAGCACTGGCCCCAGTCTCCCCCTCAAGAGACGCCAGCGCTCGCTTCCACTCCCCTCAGCCGGATCCCGTAGTGTGCGCGCGCACGCTCGTGCCCACTCTTAAAGGGGTATGGCGCACATCGGACTTTGCTGAACATCAGACTGTGAGTACCCTGGACTATAAGAGGGGTCCAGCCCCCTGCTTTGATGCCTGAGCATTGTTGTTGTTTCCCTAGTTTGTCTATGCAATGGTCTCCTAGTGTGTTCCTGTTCCCTGCATTCCATCTACCCTGGTCGAGTACTGTGCTGAGCCAAAGTCGTGCCGTGCTGTATACCACGCCTCACCTGCTTCACCTCACCTGACGTCTACCTGCTGCCTAGTCCCAGCCGAACCTGCCTTGCTACTGTCCGAGCTGCCACAGGTACCTATACGAACTATAGACATTGTCATAGTCTATAGCCCAGTGGGTCCAGTGGGTCCACAGACCCTTCGTGATACAACCATGCAAGTGAGTCTACCACTTCCACACCATTCTACATTGTGTACGGCCAACATCCACGAATCCCTCTTCCTTTTCCGGCTACATCCCAGGTACCCGCAGCTGACTCTGCATTTAGAGACTTTCTACAGGTCTGGCAGCAAACCCGGTCCTCTATTCTGCAGGCAGTCGATTGCAAGAAGCGAAAGGTGGATACTGGGAGAAGAGAGCCGCCTCAGAATCTGCTGGGTACCAAAGTCTGGCTGTCCTCTAGGAATATCCGTTTAAAGGTGCCTTTCTACAAGTTTGCTCCCAGGTTCCTCGGACCCTTCGAGATACTACAACAAATAAACCCTGTCTCCTATGAGCTTCGGCTTCCTACCGTCAGATTCCCCAACTCCTTTCATGTGTCCCTCCTGAAGCCTGTCGTGTTTGAGGTGAAGGAGATGCTGGACTGCAAGAGGGTAGGAGGAAGGACTTTTTATTTGGTGGATTGGAGGGGGTTTGGTCCAGAGTAGACGTCCTGGGAGCCAGAGGAGAACTTCAATGCTCCTGCCCTCATTAAGAAGTTCCTCTTTCGCTCTGGTCCCATGCAGAGGGGGCGTAATAGGGGGGATACTGTAATGTCCACAGCCGCAGACTGTCGTTCTTACCTGCCCTCCGACGGCGCGGCCATAGACGAATGAGTGCCGGTTGTTATCTCCCTCCTGAGAGATGCCAACACTCACTTCCACATCGCTGCACTGGTTCCCATAGGGTGTGCGCGCGCCCTCTCATCCGGCCTTAAAGGGCCAGTGCACACACATCAGTAAGATCTATAGTTAGCCCATGATCAGTCTAAACTATAAAAATGTCTCTGCCCTTTCACTCATTGCCTGAGCGTTGTTGTGTTTACCCATGTTAGTCTTAGCAAATGGTCCCTTAGTGTTATCCTGTTCCTGTTGTTGCCGTGCCCTGCTACCTGTATCCTGTATCCCTTGTTATATTTGTTCTTGTGCCTTAGCCTGTTGAAGTCGTGTTTTGCCACCTGTCACGGCTGCTGATATACACAACGTCTGATGTCTGCAAGTTCATCTGTGCCGAGCCTCCATTACTGTCTGGACTGTTAAAGGTACTCTTGTACTAGGACTGTTGTTTGGCC
Source organism: Rhinoderma darwinii (assembly GCF_050947455.1). NCBI lineage: Eukaryota > Metazoa > Chordata > Amphibia > Anura > Rhinodermatidae > Rhinoderma > Rhinoderma darwinii. The sequence continues at coordinate 300,215,814 of NC_134687.1, forward strand.
TGCTGCTACTCCGCTACGACGGTTCGGCCTAGTGGGTCCACATATCCACGGATCGTGACAACGAGGAGATGAGATATTGGTAACTAGGGTTGCTTGGCAATAGAACTTGGATGCCGGAAGCGCTTTTGAGTCGCATGCGCAGTTACATATTGAAGCTTCAGCCAGAATTTAAGATGTCCATGACGCATGTGCAATTGTGGAGCTGACACTAGATCGGCTTTCCCTTGTTTATACGCGCATGCGCATTAGCTAATTGAGTACCCTGGTGCAGATGAGTTATCTGAGATGCAGCCCCAACAGCCTACAACTGAAGTAAGTTTCTATTTACTTATATTGTTTCACATAACAGGGATCAAATTATATTATATGCACATGTGTTTCAGAAGGAGTGCCTTGTAGGCCACCACAGATTGGCTGTTCTAATTTTAAGATTGTGTATTTAATTCCACTTGATTTACTTGCACTTTATGCTTGAAAAATACTCCAGCGGGGTCGAAATGTAGTCTGTCATTTATATATTTTGGATGTGTTAATAAACACTACTACTTTTTGCCATACGGATGCTGTTCTGAAGTTTTTGTATGGAATGTCTGGACGGGATTTTTGGACATGGAATTTGCATCCTGCTTGTCTTTGAGTGGGGAGTTCCTGATGCAGTGAGTGCTGTGGAAATGTCTTTATACAATATGACTAGTGCCTTACTGTGACTGGACTGTGTGGTGGCCGCCAAGGAATTCTGCACCAAAGGGTCGAGTTGTTTTCCGCCAACTCCCCATACAGCTATATTTTCTGGGCCCCCCTACCGTGGCACCAGCTGTTAACGGTACTCCGTCCAGCACTATATCATGGTACCCAGGGCCGCCATCAGGGGGGGTATTAGGGGTACTGATGTGAGAGGCCCGGCCAAACCTAATTGAAAGGGGGGCCCGGCAACTGCCGCGACTTGCCTTTGGTAGAAAAAAAACAGGCCCCTGCAATGGGGCCCGTTTTTTTCACCAAAAGAATGTCGTGAGCTGTGGGCCCCCCTTTCAATTAGGTTTGGCCGGGCCTCTCACATCAGTACCCATAATACCCCCCCTGATGGCGGCCCTGGGTAGCATGGGGGTCGTCATGGGGGCCGTCACACACCGCCGCCCATGCGACCAATCGCACCTGCGACCGCCCGCGCACCCGTGACCGCCTGGAACCGCGCACCGAATTTTGAGGCAGATTTTGACCTGCCCACACTATCTTGTTATTTGCTGCGTTTTTTTGCCCGCGGCGATTGAGGACAGCAGACAAAAAACGCAGCGAAAAATGCATTTTCTGCCTCCCATTGATTTCGATGGGAGGTCAGAGGCAGAACCGCGGCAAGAAAGGACGTGCTGCTTTTTCTTTTTTCCGCGACTGGCTCCCATTGATTTCAGATTAAATCAATGGGAGGCGGTTTTGGAAGTTGTTTGGTGCTGATTCTGACGCAGTGTCCGAGTCAATATCAAGGCCCAAAAACTCTGTGAACTGGGCCTTATTGTTAGGGCTTATTCAGACGAACATGTAATACATCCGTGCAACGTGTGTGATTTTCACGCGCCTCGCACGGACCTATGTTACTCTACGGGGCCGTTCAGGCTGTCCGCTGCGTAAAACTCACCACATGTCCGATATTTGTGCATTGTTCGCGCATCACGCACCCATTGAAGTCAATGGGTGCATGAAAATCCCGCCCAGCACTTCCGCAGCAGTATAAACTATGAATGAAAACAGAAAAGCACCACGTGCTACAAACATACAGAGTGTCATAATAATGGCGGCTGCGCGAAAACCACGCAGCCGCGCATCATACGCTGCTGACACACGGAGCTGTTATGGACCTTTTGCATGCGCAAAACGCCACGTTTTTTGCGCGTGCAAAAAGCACACGCTTGTGTAAATCCGGCCTTAGGGTAGAAACACTAGGCATGAACACTGCAGATTTTATGCAACACATTTTATTGTGGAAAATCCGCAGCGTATCAGTCGCAGCAGAGTGGATGAGATTTTAACAAATCTCATCCGCACGCTGCAAAAAAAAATTGTTGCAGTTGCAGTTGTGGCTTTTTAAGCCGCAGCATGTCAATTTATGCTGTGGAATCGCTGCTCCTCTGTTGCGGAAATGCTGCGGTTCTGCCGCAAAAATCATAAATGGGAAAAAAAAGGCACTTTTTTAAATTTATAAAAAAGTTTAGACTTGCCCCGGCCGTAGTTTAGGTGACGTAAGCACTACATTCTTAGGGTATGTTCACACAGCGTTTTTTGTAAGGCAGAAAAAATCTGCTTTTGAATTGACAGCGTTATTTGATGGGGGTTTTTTTAGCGGTATTTTTTAAGCCGTTGAAGCTAATGCAAAAGACGCAGCAAAAAAAGCTCCAAACGAGCACCACAGCTATTTTTTTCCTACTATTAATTTCAATTGGAGGTCAGAGGTGGAAACCACTTGTGGGGGACTCACAGTAAAATGACCATCAGCCCCCCACTCACAGTAAAATGACCATCAGCCCCTCCACTCACAGTAAGTCTGGGTTCACACACACTATTTACGGACGTAATTCGGGCTTTTTAGCCCCGAATTACGTCCGAAAATGCGGCTTAAAAGCGTCGGCAAACATCTGCCCATTCATTTGAATGGGTCTTACGATATTCTGTGCCGACAGTCATTTTTTTTACGCGCCGCTGTCAAAAGACGGCGCGTAAAAGAGACGCCCGCGTCAAAGAAAAGCCTGTCACTTCTTGAGACGTAATTGGAACCGTTTTCCCTTGACTCCATGGAAAAACAGCTCCAATTACGTCCGTAATGGACGCAGCGAAAAGCGCCTGCACATGCCATTACGTCTGAAATTCCAGAGCCGTTTTCTCCTGAAAACAGCTCCGTAATTTCAGCCGTAATGGACGCTGCCGTGTGAACATACCCTAAAGTGACCATCAGACCGTCCACTCACAGTAAAACGACCATTAGCCCCCCCACTCACAGTAAAACTACCATCAGCCCCCCACTCACAGTAAAATGACCATCAGCCCCCACTCACAGTAAAATGACCATCAGCCCCCCACTCACAGTAAAACTACCATGAGCCCCCACTCACAGTAAAATGACCATCAGCCCGCCACTCACAGATGCCCCCTGTAGATAGTACCACACAGCCCATTGTAGGTAGTGCCACACAGCCCCCTTGTAGGTCGTGCCACACAGCCCCCTTGTAGGTCGTGCCACACAGCCCCCTTGTAGGTCGTGCCACACAGCCCCCTTGCTGCACAGCCCCCTTGTAGGTCGTGCCACACAGCCCTCTTTTAGTTCGTGCCACACAGCCCCCTGTAGGTCGTGCAACACAGCCCCTTTGTAGGTAGTAGGGATGTCACGATACCTGAATTTGGACTTTGATACCGATACTTTGTGTAGTATTGCAATTTCGATATCAAAACGATACTTTGCCAGCAGTAATAAAAAAAAGTTCTTCCATTCTGATGTGAGGCGCGAGGTGTGATGCTGAATTTAACCTCCATGTGCCTCAAATTAATAATAATTAACCCCATCATGTTTCTCAGTCATAATGGGTTAATGTGTGAGGTACATGATGGGGTTAATTACTATTAATTTGAGGCACATGGAGGTTAAATTCATCACACCTCGGGCCTCACATTAATAAGTGAAAGAATTTTTTTTATATTTTTTTTTTACAGCGTACACATCATAAATGACGCAAAAAAAATTATTGTGCAGGTTATTACAGCTGCGCCAATACTGAATGTGTATATTTTATGTATTGGGACTTATTTTAATGCTTATTGTAAAAAAGGTGTATGTGTATATTTTTTTAAATTTAACATTACTTTATGTTTTTACTTTATTTTTAAACTTTAATATACTGGCATATATCAGATATATGCCAGTACATTAGCCGGTGTATGTATAGTACACAGGCAGTTGTTAGGACATACCTAAGTATGCCCTAACAACAGGAAATATGGTAAGACGGCCCTGGGGTCCTTCAATGGACCCTGGGCTGTCTGCCCATATATGGTATGGCCCTCAATCGCGTCACAGGAATTCCCTGTGACGCGATCCAAGAGTAATCCCCCCTCCTCACTTTCCCCTGAATGCTGCAGTCAGCTTTGATCGCAGCATTCAGGAGAATAGCGGCGGAGATGAGCGGTTTCTCTGATCTCCACCATTATAGTGCGGGGCTGCGGCTGTGTAATACAGTCATTGCCCCACTCCTGACAGAAGTGCGTGCGCGGTCAGCATGAGGTAATGCGGCTGGCGCTGCACTAATGAGCGGCGGCGCAGACACCGAAGACAGAACATGGGGGTGTTTTGCAGTGCGGCCGCCATGTTCTGTTTTCAGTGCCGCCGCTCATTAGTGCAGCGCTGGCCGCATCGCGTCATCCTCGCGGCGCGCATTTGTCAGGACTCAGGAGCGGGGCAATGGCTGTATTACACAGCCGCAGCCCCGCTCTCATTCATCATGTATTACTATACTTAGCTGTGTGGCTCGAACCATTTGGGTATGCACAGTATCGAAGTTTCGATGCATTGTGCATCCCTAGTAAGTAGTGCCACAAATCCCCCCCTTGCCGCACAGCCCCCTTGTAGGTAGTGCCACACAGATCCCTTGTAGTGCCACACACACCCTTGTAGGTAGTGCCACACAGCCCCCATGTAGGTAGCACTCCCTTCCTGTAGATAGCGCCACTGTAGCTCCCTGTGGCTGGGGATTCCGCTCCTTGACGGAGTGCTTAATGTCTCTGTCCATATGTGAACAGTGACATCAGGGGCAACGAACTCCTGAAGCGGAATCCCTGTCCTCAGCGTTGCCGACGCTGTGACCGGGGATTCCACTCCAGGAGAAGCCCCTGACGTCTCTGTCCATTTAGTCGGGGGTGCCATCTACAGGGGTTCTGCAAAAAAATCTCCTCCTCCTCCTCACATCCACTTTGCTCTATGAGGAGGAGGAGAGAAAGCACGTCCTTGGCAGTGGTCCAGAGGAGAGTCGCGGCACCCCTGGAGGGTTCTCATGGGAACCTCATGCTGGGAACCACCAGCCTAGTAGATCGCAGAGCAGGGAGATACCTCCCTGCTCTGCTATAGTGTTCAATAGTATCTGCGTCTTTAGCAGGTCCGTATTTACAACTCACGCTGCCCTAGGCACTAAGCCTGAATATACCCCCATTAAAGTTCTATTTAGTTTAGCCAATTATCATCATGATTCGCCAGTTTCTGACCAATTATAATGATATTTGGTCAGTGTTAACAAAGGGGAAGATCAATGATAAAAACTTTGCTTATCGTTAATCTCTAATGAGAAAAAAAAAGGGTAGTACACCCGGCCGTAGTCATAGCGATGCGTATTCTGTTTTGAGCGTAGCCCGGCCTCCAGGGATGACGATGCATCCCATGTGACAGCTGCAGCCAATCAAAGGCTGCAGCGGTCACATGGACTACAGCTTCATCGCAGGAGGCTGGGCTACGCTCAGAGAGAGAGAGGGACTACGGCCGGGAGTAATAGCTTTTTTTTACATTTATTTCTGCAGTCTTTCCGCCCAAAAAACGACACCTAAATTTGGTGCTGTTTTTCAGGTGAAATTCCCTGCGGTTCTCAGGACGTTTACACTGTGTGGTTTTACGTATCCGCCCTGTGTGTTCCTACCCTTATAATCAAGTTGCTCTCCCCCACAAATATTATCTCTAATGGCTTATTCAGACGAACGGGAATTACGTCCGTGCAACGGCGTGATTTTCATGCGCGTCACATGGACCTATATTAGTCTATGGGGCCGTGCAGACAGGTGTGTGATTTTTACGCTGCGTAAGTCCGCTGCGTAAAAGTCACGACATGTCCGTTCTTTGAGCGTTTTTTGCGCATCACGCACCCATTGAAGTCAATCGGTGCGTGAAAACCACGCATGCCACACGGAAGCACTTCCATGCGAACAGCGTGATTCGCGCAACAGCTGTGAAAAGGATGAATGAAAACAGAAAAGCACCACGTGCTTTTCTGTTTACAAACATCCAAATGGAGTGTCATAATGATGGCGGCTGCGCAAAAAGCACACAGCCACGCATCATATGCTGCTGACACACGGAGCTGTCAAATGCATTTTGCGCAGGCAAAACGCCGCGTTTTTTGCGTGCGCAAAAGGCACACGCTCGTGTGAATCCAGCCTAAGGGTAAGGCCACACAGAGTGGCCCTGACGCGGTCGCAACGCAGCTAACAACCACGCCGGCACCATGTTCGGTGCGGCTGTCAAACAGCCTGTTAATGGCCGCACGTATTCCGGTTACACGCTCATGCGCACTGCCGCTCCATTCATTCTCTATGGGAGCGCCGGAGATAGCCGAGTGCAGTGTTCTGCTTTTTCCGGCGCTCCCATAGAGAATGAATAGGGGGTAAGCTGTTGTAATTTGCTAAATCGTTCGGCCATAAAGGGTATATTAATTCATGGCCGCACGATTTTGCAGATAAAGGGACGATTTACCCGCGTTAACGTGCGGCCATGAATTAATACACCCTGGCCGCACGATTTTGCAAATTACAACAACTTACCTCCTATTCATTCTCTATGGGAGCGCCGGAAAAAGCAGAACACTGCACTCGGCTATCTCCGGCGCTCCCATAGAGAATGAATGGAGCGGCAGTGCGCATGCGAATGTAACCGGAATACCTCTTAACAAGGTATTGGACAGCCGCTCCTACATAGTGCCAGCGCGGTTGTTGGCCGCGTTGCGACAGTGTGAGGGCCGCTCCGTGTGGCCGTACCCTAAAGAATCCTTTCTCCCCATACATAACGCTAAGTTCCCCTCCCCCATGATTCATAATAAGCTCTAACACCACAAAATAAACTATACAGAAGTCCCCCTCCCCACAAAATACATTTATAAAGAATCCCCCACACTCCTATAGCATTTAGGGCAATGTCCCCTCACCCTCAAAATCGATCTGTAAAAAATAAACTCAAAGTACCTCTAACCTAGTCTCCCCTCCCCCACAAAATCGATCTTTTAAAAAAAAACATCCTGTTACACATCACATAAAGCCCCCTCTTTCCTCCTCCCTCACACTGCACATAAACAGACATAGATTAAGCTAAAGCTGCTGCTCTTCTTACCTAACTCTGGAGCTCCGTGGAGGAGTCTTCACTGGGGCAGCAGCACAGCAGGAAGGAGCTGCGTGAGGTGCTGAGTGTGTGTGACACTGCAGTACAGGCTGTGCCGATTGGTGGAGCAGACAGAAGCACCTGCTGCTCCTCCAATCAGCGCTCACTTCACGCAGCAGTGCAGAGGGAGGAACATTTCTCCTCTCTTCTGCTCACAGCATGGCGGCCGGCGCCCTGTGCGACCGCACGTGTCGCACATAGCTAAGGCCGGCCATGGTTGTGACTGCTCCGCCTTCTGTCCTCTTGTCTCTGGCTCTGTCTTTGTGATCTTCCTTCATCTCTACTGGAAGACGATGGCAGAGACTTTGTCCGCACCCTAGAAGAGCGACGGGTGCGCTTGCTACTCTGCCCACGGTGTCTGCAACTGTGGCTGGAACTGTACCTTGAAGAGTGGGATTGGTGGGAATAATTCCTGTGTCGTTAACAACCGGCGGGAGACCGAAAACTAGACATTGACATAGGTGAAAGCCTTCTAGATCTAAGAAAGGCAGCATCACCAGAAAGAAACCGGCGCTCCCTGGAGGATGAGGGCAGTATCACAAGCTGGGCAAGAGGCAGTGGAGTTCTCATGAGTGTTATCATGCAAATATGGGGTCAGGATGAGAGGGGTTTGGGGACCACAACTTGCAGCCTGAGCAGGAGACTTGGTGCATTAGGCTGTGCTGTTTGACGCAAAAACCAGTGCATCAATCTACCTGGAGGCTTGGCTGCAGGTGGGGGATTTAATGGCTGGGCAGGAGGATAGGTACAAGCCTCTATTGAGACAGCGGCATCCATTAACACCACTTGAGCGGCCGGAACAGATGGCGGGGAAACATTGCAGCCTGCAGGCGTACCACTTCATACAAAATTATGTGCAATATTCTGGTGACTGGGACTGCCAGCCCTTGGCCGCGCCTGCATCTGCATATTTAAATGAAAGTATCTTGAATAACCAGGAAACTGGGCCTGCAGCCCTTAGTCACACTTGTATCTGCATATTTAAACGAAAATACACTATATCGACAAAAGTATTAGGACACCTACACATTACACCTACAGGAGATTTTATGACATCCCATTCTAAATCCATAGACATTAATATGGAGTTAGTCACCCTTTGCAGCTCAAACAGATTCCACTCTTCAGGGAAGGCTTTCTACAAGATTTTGGAGTGTGCCTGTGGGAATTTTTGCCCATTAATCCAGAAGAGCATTTGTGAGGTCATACACTGATGTTGGACGAGACGGCCTGGCTCGCAATCTCCATTCTAGTTCATTCCAAAGGTCTTCAATAGGGTTGAGGTTAGGTCTCTGTGTGGGCCAGTCAAGTTCTTAAACACCAAACTTCTCCAACAATGCCTTTATGGACCTTGCTTTTGCACTGGGGCACAGTCATGCTGGAACAGAAAAGGGCCTCCCTCAAACTGTTCCAACAAAGTTGGAAGCATACAACTGTTTAAACTATCTTCGTATGCTGAAGCATTAAGATTTCCCTTCACTCCAAGGGGCCTAAGCCAATCCCTGAAAAACAATCCCATAGCATCATACCTCATCCCCAAATCTTTACAGTTGGTACAATGCAGTCAGGCAGGTAACCTACTCCTGGCATTCGCCTAACCCAGACTCATTAGTCAGACTGCCAGATAGAGAAGCGTGATTCATCACTCCTCAGAACAAGTTTCCACTGCTCCAGTGGCCGCGTGCTTTACACCATGCCATCCGAGGCTTGGCATTGTGCTTGGTGATGTAAGGCTCATACGCAGCTGCTCAGTTATGAAAACCTATGTAGAAAAAAATAGAGACGATCCAGCGATTGTGATATCCAAAATAGGAAAAACTAAGTTTCCACTTTATTAAGTGCAAGCTATCCAAGCTTGAAATAGAACACCAGGAGGAAAAGACAGGGTGGTGATATGCGGCAATAAATTAGCCTACGCGTTTCAGGCACTAGGCTGTGCCCTTAATCATGGCTATGTCGAGTGAGCTGCTGCATGCCAAGAGTGAATAAGTACTATAGAAAAAGAAGGTTGAACCCGGAACATGACGACATTCTCAGGTGTAGTACTTGTTTGTCAGGAAGTGAGTCTGCCATAGCAGATAAGTTAAACTAAATATAGTAACTTTAATTTATGTAGCAATGTCGTCAGTATACTGATAATAGGATTCAAAGAAATAAACATAAAGCTGGAATGATTTATGTATAAAGCTGTGTGTATAGTACGAGATCTCTGAGAGTGATTTTGGAATCGCGTCACTGAGGCTTGCAAAGCAACACCCGACACATATCGATACATAGAAAACATGTGAGAAGAGAAAACCATTGGAGAAGCAAATAAGTAAGTGCATAATATACGAGGAAAAACAGACAACTATATAAAAACAATATGCATGTATAAACACATTGGAAGAGAACATACAAATATAAATATATAATGAGATGATAATACTGATGAAACTAGTAAATAAATAATAATGATGATTCCGAAAAAAAATAATTATGCTAAATATGAAAATAAATAACTCATACATAATACATCTTTGTAATAAGAGGTGTATGAAAACAATTTTTTAAAATAATAATAATGGAAAAGAGGCAAGTAAATAATGCTGTAATCGTATGAATGAAATAATAAAAACCGGAACACACATTTTATTTTGGGGGGGCTGAATGAAATAATGAAAAAAAATTTTTGTAAGTTACGATCAGTAATTGAAGTTAATGAAAAAGTGTATGTAAGCTCCAATAATTTATATAAACGAATTTTATTTGGAATAAAAAGAGGGAACCAAATCCCAATGTGAAAAACCTTGCATAAAAAATAGAAAACATAAAAACATAGACTCTTGGTGTAGAATTGTCAGAGTGAAGATGTCATTAGTAAACAGATAGGTAAGTCTCGTATACACTTGAGACTAGATAAAACAGAACTGAATGAGCTTGAACCATAATATATCATATTATTAGGTACCCATATATAAATATATTAACATATATGGTACAACACTGATATAGTGAATGCATTCATAGGAACCAACAGCGATGATACAGTGAGTTGGGACCTGGCAAAGATATAATAAAATATGCTTGGGAACAAACAGAAATAAGACAATTGTTTTGGTATATACGTAGGAAAAATATCCCTTATGTCGCATTGATAAGATATCATTATGTGTTAAGATTATTTAAATACAAATGCGAATATCGATATATGTCGATAATATTGAACCTACAAATGTCTGTTATTACGTATGTTTAATATATTTGATGGAATAGATGTAACAGACATATTGGATCCAGAAAAATGTGTTGGATTGTTCAGTGGAAGCTGACAAAGATGTGACAGAAAATATGGGAACAAACAGAAAATGTAAAAGTAGTATTTATGTAACATTGGAGTTGACATAAGGGAGAATAACCCACATAAAGCCAGGAAATCACTATATTATGTCCCAGTATTCTTATGGATGTTAAACCTGTACTGTAAAACCGATATTCCAATATGCGATATTGAACATCTACCAATGATAAATATCAGCTAATGAATCAAATATATGCAAAGAGAGCAAAGATTGCACTGTTATAGGGGCACAAATATCCTAGTTGGATGCTGTAAAATGAATGGATAGATGAGACTGATTAGACACAAGGGGAACCAATATATAGGTGTTAATAATGGAACATTAATTCTTTGCGGAGATTAAGTCCGCTTGGGAATACTAAAGACGTGCTACACATCTTTGACAATAAACCATGGGAACCCAGGTTTTCCTGGTTAAGTTGTGATGTTGTGGCATTATATACATCTATACCACATCATATAGCAATCCAAGCATTACATCATCACATATCTAAATACAGCGCATATGATGAGACGCTACAGGTTTTCATGTCAGAGGTTCTCAAATTTTTGCTGACACACAACTTTTTTATCTATGAGGGCACTTTTTTCCTGCAAAATAGGGGAGTCTCAATGGGTGCTAAGTTCTCCCCCTCCATTGCCAATTTGGTCATGGCTTGGTGGGAGGAAATTACTATCTTTTCTGCCTCCAATCCCTTTTTTCATCATTTACATTGGTATGGCAGATACATTGATGACCTCCTGATCATTTGGGAGGGCGATGTATCTGCCATACCTGAATTTTCGGAATTCCTCAATTCGAATAACTTAAATCTCAAATTTACATATACTTACCATTCCTCCACCATCCACTTTTTAGATTTGACACTTACAGGGTTTGCAGGCAGAAGCATACAAACAGACATCTTTCATAAACCCATTTCAGGCAATACAATCCTTCATGCCACCAGCAGCCACCCTAGACATACTATCTCGTCAATTCCTGTAGGAGAATTAACCAGGGCAAAAAGAAACTGCACCAATGAACAGGGTTTCCTATTAGAACAACATAAAATATATAACAAATTAACGAACAGAGGTTATAAGAAATGGACACTAGACCGGGCCCAAGCAATAGTGAATCGGAAGGATAGGAAGGACTTACTCTCTTTTGACAGGGACAGAATTAGCAGAGATATCTCGGTAACAAATAAAACATCCAAACCTACACTTGTATTGCAATATAGCAACCAGTTTTCCGAGATTCGTGCTATGGTTCATCGATATATTCCGGTATTATTTGAAGATGCCAAACTTGAATCAATCTTAACAAATGGCTTCAGAGTAGTCTCCCGTCGGGCACCCACTCTGGGGAATATTCTTTCCCCCTCCTGTTTACCATCAAAAGCAAAGTCTCCAACATGGCTGCATTACACAGGGTATTACAAATGTGGGTCCCATCCTTGCAAGGTCTGCACGGTTAGCAAAACTACAAAAACCTTTTCTGACTCTAAAGATATTACCAATTTTCCGATTAAGACCCATATTAATTGCAATAGTGATCACGTGGTCTACATAGTGGAATGTTCACAATGTAGGTTAAAATATGTGGGGTGTACCACAAGGAAATTAAAGATCAGAATCCTTGAACATCTGAGCTATATTAGAAACCCAGCAATTATTAATATCTCAAATGCCAGCAAACACTTCATTACCTGCCACAATAGAAATATCAACTCTCTTAAAATCTATGGCATAGAAAAAATGATTAAAACTGTCAGGGGAGGCGATCTCAAACATAGATTATTGACACGGGAAGCCTTTTGGATCTACCATTTGTACACTAGATTCCCAAGCGGACTTAATCTCCGCAAAGAATTAATGTTCCATTATTAACACCTATATATTGGTTCCCCTTGTGTCTAATCAGTCTCATCTATCCATTCGCTTTACAGCATCCAACTAGGATATTTGGGCCCCTATAACAGTGCAATCTTTGCTCTCTTTGCATATATTTGATTCATTAGCTGATATTTATCATTGGTAGATGTTCAATATCGCATATTGGAATATCGGTTTTACAGTACAGGTTTAACATCCATAAGAATACTGGGACATAATATAGTGATTTCCTGGCTTTATGTGGGTTATTCTCCCTTATGTCAACTCCAATGTTACATAAATACTACTTTTACATTTTCTGTTTGTTCCCATATTTTCTGTCACATCTTTGTCAGCTTCCACTGAACAATCCAACACATTTTTCTGGATCCAATATGTCTGTTACATCGATTCCATCAAATATATTAAACATACGTAATAACAGAACATTTGTAGGTTCAATATTATCGACATATATCGATATTCGCATTTGTATTTAAATAATCTTAACACATAATGATATCTTATCAATGCGACATAAGGGATATTTTTCCTACGTATATACCAAAACAATTGTCTTATTTCTGTTTGTTCCCAAGCATATTTTATTATATCTTTGCCAGGTCCCAACTCACTGTATCATCGCTGTTGGTTCCTATGAATTCATTCACTATATCAGTGTTGTACCATATATGTTGATATATTTATATATGGGTACCTAATAATATGATATATTATGGTTCAAGCTCATTCAGTTCTGTTTTATCTAGTCTCAAGTGTATACGAGACTTACCTATCTGTTTACTAATGACATCTTCACTCTGACAATTCTACACCAAGAGTCTATGTTTTTATGTTTTCTATTTTTTATGCAAGGTTTTTCACATTGGGATTTGGTTCCCTCTTTTTATTCCAAATAAAATTCGTTTATATAAATTATTGGAGCTTACATACACTTTTTCATTAACTTCAATTACTGATCATAACTTACAAAAATTTTTTTTCATTATTTCATTCAGCCCCCCCAAAATAAAATGTGTGTTCCGGTTTTTATTATTTCATTCATACGATTACAGCATTATTTACTTGCCTCTTTTCCATTATTATTATTTTAAAAAATTGTTTTCATACACCTCTTATTACAAAGATGTATTATGTATGAGTTATTTATTTTCATATTTAGCATAATTTTTTTTTCGGAATCATCATTATTATTTATTTACTAGTTTCATCAGTATTATCATCTCATTATATATTTATATTTGTATGTTCTCTTCCAATGTGTTTATACATGCATATTGTTTTTATATAGTTGTCTGTTTTTCCTCATATATTATGCACTTACTTATTTGCTTCTCCAATGGTTTTCTCTTCTCACATGTTTTCTATGTATCGATATGTGTCGGGTGTTGCTTTGCAAGCCTCAGTGACGCGATTCCAAAATCACTCTCAGAGATCTCGTACTATACACACAGTTTTATACATAAATCATTCCAGCTTTATGTTTATTTCTTTGAATCCTATTATCAGTATACTGACGACATTGCTACATAAATTGAAGTTACTATATTTAGTTTAACTTATCTGCTACGGCAGACTCACTTCCTGACAATCAAGTACTACACCTGAGAATGTCGTCATGTTCCGGGTTCAACCTTCTTTTTCTATAGTACTTATTCACTCTTGGCATGCAGCAGCTCACTCGACATAGCCATGATTAAGGGCACAGCCTAGTGCCTGAAACGCGTAGGCTAATTTATTGCCGCATATCACCACCCTGTCTTTTCCTCCTGGTGTTCTATTTCAAGCTTGGATAGCTTGCACTTAATAAAGTGGAAACTTCGTTTTTCCTATTTTGGATATCACAATCGCTGGATCGTCTCTATTTTTTTCTACAATTGCTGCCGTGTGCCGTCGCGGCTGACCCGGGCGATTTGTGAACACAGGAGTGTCAGATTGGTGAGCTGAAGGTTTCCTCCCATTTCCCTCTTCCCTTTATATTATTACTTATGAAAACCTATGCCATGAAGCTTCTGGCGCACAGTTTTTGCACGAATCTTAATGCCAAAGGACGTTTGGAACTCTGCAGAGCGTCGGCGACTTTTATGCACTCATCACTCGGCGACCCTGCTCTGTAACTTTACATGATCTGGCACTTTGTTTTTGAGTTGCTGTGGTTTCTAAATGCTTCCACTTTGCAATTATACCACTCACAGTTGATTGTTAAATACCTTGGATGGAAGAAATTTTACGAACGGACTTGTTGCAATGGTGGTTTCCTATTAGGGTATGTGCACACACAAACTCAAAAATGTCTCAAAATATGGAGCTTTTTTGCACGGAAAACAGCTCCTGATTTTCAGAAGTTTTTTAAGCTCCTCGCGATTTTCGCAGCGTTTTTACGTCCGTTTTTGGAGCGGTTTTTCTATAGAGTCTATGAAAAACGTCTCCAAAAATGGCTGAAGAAGTGACATGCACTTACGCAGCATTTTCAAAACGGCCTCATAAAAAAACGGCCCGTCTGAACAGAACGCCGTTTTTCTTTTTTTTTTTCTTTATCAAAGATTTTTATTTTGAAAATATAACAGAGCATATACAACGTTTCACGAATTTGCAAAAATTTTTTCACGCAGTGCAATATATTAACTTCACATCGTAGAAATGTTACAAAAACATATGAACATCAGTAGGAGGTAGCCTCCCAACCGCCAAGGTTTTAGCATCAATATAAAATTCAATTGCAAGAAACAGTACCATGTTCACAGTAGAAGTAGTGCAATATTCAGGGAAACCAGTCCCCACAATTAGGTAGGAATTGTCACGTATAAGTGCATATATTGAAACGTAAATTCACACAGACACAAGACAACAAAGGGAAACACAGATGGTCAACACACACCAAGTTTAGCTATATAAGCAGTTCAGAAGAGGCCATCCAACCAGAGAGGTAGATCAACACCACCCCGGAATCCAGACCATACTGCCCATGTTTGGACAAAGAGTGCAGATTTGCCCTGATCAACGGACATCAACTCCTCCATCCTCATAATCCCGTTCAACTCCGTTTCCCATTCCTGCAAAGAAGGCACCGTACTAGACTTCCAGTGTCGAGGGTTTACCGTTCTCGCTGCAGTCAGAAAATACCTAAAGACACCCTTTTTGAGGTGTGGGAGTGATCCAGGAACCATGGAAAGTAGTCCAATAGAAGCCGAGGTCGGAACCTCAGTGCTAAAAAGCTTGTTACCCAGATCAAAAAAAAATTCCCAGAAGGGACGAATCTTGGGACAGTCCCACCAATGGTGCAACATAGTTCCAGGAGCCTCCCCACACCTTCAACAATCAGCAGGTACATCAGGAAATATCCTATGCAACAAGGCAGGACAACGGTACCATCTGGTGAGTATCTTGTAATTCTTCTCCTGTGCAAAACAAGAAGTTGGTAATTTGTGAGCTAGAAAGAAAGAAGTTCCCCAGTCCTCCTCAGAATGTCGAACCCCCATTTCCTCATCCCATGCTGTAGTGAATGACAACTGAGAGTAAGAATACCTAGGCAGAAGGATCCCATGTAAATAGGACAACACATGAGAAGGAGCAGTATCCAATGACAAATAGTGATCCAGAGGAGTCTTATCCTGTAGCAACCCAAGACAATCACCCATGGAAGAAAGATATGAACGTAACTGAAAATAGGACCACCATATTGATCGTCTCCCCGGGCAGGCCTCAGAGACAGCAGTCATTGACAATATTGCACCATCAGGTGTAAGGGTTTCAGCCAAATATCCACCCTCCCCTCTCTCCCAACAGAGGAATGTATCTACACCCACCGCCGGAGGGAAGGAAGGGTTATCAAAGAGAGGAGTCAGAGGACCCGGACGGTGAACAAGGTCCGAAGTACCAATGATCCGTTCCCAAACCAAAAGAAACTGACGTGTGAGGAAAGGCAGAGAAGACGTTGGTCGCTGGAGGACCGACAACCATGGCAGAGAGGACAATGCGAGGGAAGACATGGCCTTCTCAATGCGCACCCATTGCTTACCTGTTTCCGAGCGGAACCAATCCACCACTCTCATAAGTATCGCAGCTTGATGGTAGTGTTTAAAATCTGGCAGACCCGCGCCCCCCTCCACTTTCGGCCGACTAAGGACAGCAAAACGAATGTGAGGCTTAGAGGAGCCCCATACAAATTTAGTTATGGCCCTGTGTGAGGTCTGGAAGAAACCCGCTGGTACAACAATAGGGACGGTCTGGAAGATGTATAGGAATTTGGGCAATATATCCATTTTAACCGCGTTAATACACCCAAACCGCAACATGCGGTTCCCGCCGTACGCCACCAATTCCCTCAAGGTACGCTGCAGAATTGGCATGTAATTCAAGGCAAACAAATCTGACTGTTGTGTGGGGATCTGTACCCCCAAGTATTTTAAGGATTTAGATGGGCAACCAGAGGAGCATCCAGTGATATATTCAGGGCCTCCGATTTAGAGTAATTGACTTTAAAATTACTTAAATGACCAAAGCGCTCAAACTCCCCCGTCAAAGATGGCAAGGAAATCAAGGGAGTCGTAATGTACACAAGGAGATCATCGGCATATAGTGCCAGTTTGTGATGTTGTGCGCCAACACATACGCCATTAACATTAGGGTTGCTCCGCAGTGCCACGGCCAGGTGTTCCATGACCAAAACATACAATAGAGGCGAGAGTGGGCACCCCTGTCTTGTGCCATTAGTAATAGACAATGAGTCAGATAATAGACCATTAACTCGAACACGAGCTGTAGGCCCATGGTATAATGCCATAATCCTATCCACCATAGTGGTACCAAGGCCAACCTGCGTCAGGACACTGCGGAGGAACACCCAGTGCACCCTATCAAAAGCCTTTTCGGCATCTACCGAGAGTAAACACATCGGTATCTTACGGGTTTGGCAATATGACGTTAAAAGAAGGGTCTTGTTAGTATTATCCAGCGCTTCCCGACCGCGTACAAACCCCACCTGATCATCCATGATCAAGCCAGGCAATAACGGCGACAGGCGAGAGGCAAGCAATTTCACGAAAAGTTTTACATCCACATTAACCAGCGATATGGGCCTGAAGTTTGCGAATGAAATCGGATCCTGGCCCGGCTTTGGTAGAAGGGTAATGTGAGCCTCGAGTGACTGAGGCGCAAAGGGACAGGAGGAAGACACAGAGTTAAAGACTTTCGTCAAAAAAGGAGCCAGTTGATCTTTAAATGTCTTATAGAATTTATTATTAAACCCATCAGGTCCTGGGCTCTTGCCCAAGGGAGAGTCTCCAATTGCACGCTCCACTTCCGATTCCAAAAAATCTTCCTCGAGTCCCAAAGCCTCCCCATCCTCCAAGGACGGCAACGCAGTATCATGAACATAACGGTCAATTTTATCCCGTAACGCACCAGATTACACAAGGCCGAATAATATTGTCTGAAGCAATCCGTAATGCTAACTGGGTCATGGACCTCACCACCCGAGGGAGAAGCAATTTTAGGGATGTATGACGCTTGTGTGCGGGGATACAGTACCCGTGCCAGAGACCTGACACATTTGTCCGCAGATTCGTAAGAATGCTTCCGCATCCGATCCCTGAACCGAGTGTGTGACTGATCTATTAGAGAACGTAATCATTCTCTCGCTGTAGTAAGTTCCGCAAAAATCTGTGAGGAAGGAACGCGCTTATGACAAGATTCCAAATCCCGTTTCTTAGTAAGGAGACGCGCAATAGCTACCCCTTTTTCCCGCTTCAATCGTGTCCCATGTTGTATCAGGACTCTTCTAACTACACACTTCAGCGCCTCCCACTGGAGCGGCAAGGGAGTAGATTCATGCGCATGGACCTCAAAAAAGCCGGTGAGCGAGTCCTTAAGGGCCGACACGCACACTGCATCACGCAGTAAATTATCATTGATTTTCCAAGACTGGAAATTGTGCACCGAATTAGGAAATGTAAGTGTCAGAAATACAGGGGCATGATCCGACCAAACCATAGGGCACACCTCAGAAGTAGGATGCCAGGTAAGCAAATGGTGGCTAACCAGAAAAGCGTCTAGCCTACTGTACATATTGTGCAGTGGGGAGAAGTAAGTATACTCTCTTACCTGAGGGTGCAGAATCCTCCACACGTCAATCAATTGCATGGAATGCATCACAGTTTTCAATGCCCCCAAGTGCGACTTGGGAACAGCGGACCTGCCCGAGGAGGTGTCAAGTCTGGAATCGAATGTTAAGTTAAAATCACCCCCTACAATTAAAACGCCCTCTGTGAACTCCTCTAATTTCCTCAAAAACAATCGGCCCACTCGAGCCTGATCCTGATTGGGGAGGTACAAATTAGCCAAAGTGAAGATCTTATTCCAAATGGACAATTTGAGAAAAACATACTGACCACCAGGGTCAACAAGGACATCCATGGTTTTATGAGAAAGTAACTTATGAATACAAATACTAGCGCCCTTGGACTTGGATTCCGGGTTGGCACTGTGGAACCAGACCGGATAATATCGATTCGTAAACTGTAGTGTATGGCCCACCTGAAAGTGAGTCTCCTGTAGGAACAAGATATGTACCCGCTCTTTGTGCATGTTATACAATATCTGCGAGCATTTTTCCGAGACATTAAGCCCCCTAGCATTAAAGGTACAAACCTTCAACTGTGCCATCACCACCTCAGAAGGAGCGAACTAATAAATGCACTAAAGCAGTGGCGAAAAGGACAAGACAGACAAGGGAGGGAGATACGACAACAAAGACAAACAAATAGGCAAAACAATCCAATATACACCGGATACAACCAGTGAATCTCTAAGAGGAGAATTGTCAGAACAAGGTCTAGCCAGCGCCCCGCACCCCCCAACCCAGTAAAAAATATCACATGGCTAATAAAAACATAACATAAAAGGAAAAGAAACCAAGGTATTTGGCATAATATCCCAAGATAATTAAGCAATGGCAGACAGCATTATCAGGAATATAAAGAAACCCCATCAGAGAAGAAACTCCCCTGAATACATTCATTGTCAGCGTAAATGTACATACAGGCAATTAGCAATAACGGAAATAGTAATATAACATTCACGTCGAGGCAACTCTGGTAGCTCAATAGCAGCAATTGACCACCCGCAAGTGGTCAACCTGTTCTCCAGCAGCATCCACCTAGAGCAAAATAACGAACACAAACGGCAATTTCACATTAAACATATCAGACAATCAACGAATAGGATGGATGCAATAACAATTAAAATGAAAATTCAAATCCGACAGTAGGCCGCAAAGGAGACATCTAATCGGTATCACATCGGATCAGCCTGACCACCAGGACGCCCCATAGGAGAGCGACCACGCCTGCGTGATCGTGGACGCGGCGGTGGAAGGGGAACATAAGGCCAATCAGGAAGGGAAACTCTAGGCACACGGAGAGCAGCGCAGAAATCTGGAACATCCCCTGGGTCTCGAACACTCAACATCGCCCCGTCCCAGCGAACCTGCAGCTGAAAGGGGTGACCCCAGGAATAGGAGGACATGGACAAAATGGACACGGCATAGCACATCTCTAGGCCTATCAGGATCCGGGTTACGAGGACCAAGAGTCCTGTGAGCTCTGTCCAGCTCCAGCGGGTCATCAGCAGGGCGCTCCAGCAAGGAGTTAAACAGGGACTGTAATGCGGGTATGAGTTGCCCCGGAGAAATATCCTCAGGGATGCCACAAAGCCGAATATTGTTACGGCGATTACGATTTTCATGATCCTCAGCCAGGTTAAAAAGCGCATGAATCTGATGGGAGTGTTGATCCAGAAATGAAAAATAGATCCGGAGTAATAAAATATAACTTTTACTGAATTTGTTAAAAATAGATAACAAAACTGTGTCAAAGAGTAAGGATATTGAATGGCAATACTGCATGCCAATACGTATTCAATGATTTATATCAAAATCAAACAAAATTACTGAAGACAGCAAAAAAAAAAAAAAAAAAATATTAACAGTCCGCCTTAAATAAGGTTTCTTCGTATTGTGATGTATAATAATCACTTTCATCAGGAGGTTTTATCCAATATCTTATCCTCTTGCAAGGACCACATGTATAGATTAAAGTAAAAAGACCTGGGGCAGTTGCCCTCCTACCCCTTATATTCAGTTGGTAGTCCTTTTGGTCAATGTGTCCGAGGATGGTTATATGGCTTCTCCTGAAGTGATAGATGATAAGTATTTTCTCCCAACGCGTTTCCCTGCTGACCAAGCAGTTCCTCAGGGGAGATGGGTCAAAGCAGCAGTTGTATCCAGATTTGAGGTTTAGCTGCCTAGAGATCAGTATTGCTGTCAATTAGTATCAGACGAAAGCTCATGAGTCCGAGCCTGCTTGCAGTGGCAAGGGGTATCCTGTTTAAAACATTCTTGCAGTGGCAAGTAGTTTAGTCCTTCCTGGTTGGAGGTAAACAAAAAGACGCCTGTTCCTGGCGTGTGCCGTCACTGCACTGAGGGATTCCCTGCTTTTTATATTTCCTGACACACCCCCAAATAATCAACCCGCCTCCCACACCTCCCTGTGACGTGTATGGAGGGGCGTGTATCTGTTGTGACGCGGCGATCCACCCCGCGACCGCCAGCCAGCTTCACACGAACAAAGCAAGCTCATGCAAAGACTTGGCTGCCGGCCGCACTGTGCCTCGCCTGCCACAACCCACTCTAAGCTAACCTCCTGAATCTCACAATAGGAGATATGAATACATCCGTGCAGCGATCGGAGTTCGCTGCCTGGATGTAAATAGGGAAAAAACCCCTCTTTAGGCAACGTGACAGCCGCTGCTCGGCTGTGACGTGACCATAGTAACTCACTCGCAAAACAGATCCGTGCCGTCATTTAAGACGCCACGGGTCTGTGAGCGAGAGAGTACATGGACCCTATGTCCATGTGTTAATAGGAGGATAAAACCATGTAGTGGTGATAGGATTAGGGGAAATGAGGGGGGGGGGGGCCCTAATACAGGGCACCAGCTGCGCGAACGGTACTAAGGCGCTGATCTAGATGAAATACATCAGCACACAAAGTAACCAAGAACCGCAACAAATGCTCAATGGGCAAACGGGAAAAAGCTTGTTTATTTTAAGGGACAAACCTTATTTAAGTAGTCATGTGACTTAACAAATGAGGATATTTAAATAGCAAAATGTAGATTGACAAAGTAAGCTAAGAGGTTGAAATAGGCTTTCAAAACTAATTTAAGATTATATTCCACTGTTACTGTATAACAAGATTCATATTGTATAGATTAATTATCCAAATGGTTTTATGGGGTGGATCTATGGTGGATTAAATGAAACAACGTGTTGATCCAGCCGGTCGGCATGAGAAACTTGCTGCTGTCTAACAGCTGAGATGTCACCTTCCATGCGTTGAACTTGATCAGACAATTGAGAGAGATTAGTGGGGAGAGATTGTATCTCTGATTTATAGGTCGTCTCCAGTCGGTTTACATAACGCTCCATGTCCTGTTTAGTGGGCAATGCAGATAACTGTTGTCTCAGGCCCTGTAAATCATCCCCCAGGACAGCAGCACCAACTTTATGGGGAAAGTGATGAGGATCCTGATCCCTGGGAGAGGTGGTAGGCAGCAATGCAGGCCCCAGCACACAAGAGGAGGAAGAAGGAGGGACACGGGATCCATGACCCGCACCCCGTGTTGAGCAGTCCAGAGCAGGACGTGCCATGACAGCCCCAGAAGAGCACATCTCTACCCCCGCCAGCAGGGAAGGAAACTGCCCCAGTGAACCAGAGGCTGAAGAGGGGGTACTGCCTGTACCTGATGCAGCAGCGACGGCCGCCGAAGATATCTCCTCTGCAAGCGGAGTCCCGGCACCAGTTGTCTCTCCTCCATCGGCGCCATCTTGGAAGACGTTCCAGCAGCAGTGTCGGTGAGGAATCGCTGAATGGAGCCGGCTGAAGACATCTGCCTCGTAAAATAAGGAGTCCCAGAAGTGGCCTTGGATTTCCTGACCATCAGGTAAGTGAGATTTTGCTTTTTGATGTGCTTATTATCGGGTTAGGGAAGTGCAGGAACTGAGCTCTCAGGCAGCACGTCTGGTCAGCGCCATGTCCAAGCCACGCCCCCAGAACGCAGTTTTTCTCATTAAAATCAATGGGTAGATATTTGGAGGCGTTCTGCTTCCGATTTTTCGGACATTTTTCAGCCGTTTACGGCCCGAAAAATGGCCGAAAATAAGCTGTGTGCACATACCCTTACAGTACCATGCTCAAATTCAGTGAGCTCTTTAGAACAACCCTTTCTTTCACAAATGTTTGTAAAGGCAACTGCATGGCTAGATGGATGAGTTTTTACACCTGTGGCTAGAGATGAGCGAACCGGGACAACCGAACCCGGTTTCGGTCCGAACATCGTGAAAAGTTTGGTTCGCAGCGAATCCGAACTTCACCGGGTTCGGCCGCACCCGTTTTGACCGAACCCGGCTACATTTTGGCGCCTGCCACATGTTAGATGTAAAATGGAGGATTTCAAAATATCACCTGACATCAGGCTACCCCATAATGCCTTGCAAACGGCTCTCCCAGCCAATCGGGAGGCAGCATAGGGGCGGGCTCAAGCCTGCAATAAAAGTCTATGCACGGAGCTCAGCGGCCATTTTAGAGACAGGAGCTGTAGGGATAGCATCTCTGTGCAGTAACGGAAAGCTTTAGGAATCTAAAAGCCAGGAATCCAGCAATCGAAGGGGCTCATCCACTACAGCGGGAGTCTACTCAACGCTCAACAATCAACATCCAAATTGCAATACAAATTCTCCATTTGCCAAGCCAGTGTGTGAATAAGCTTTTATAAGGGGCTCATCCCCATTGCATGGGTTAACATAACAATCCAACTTGCAATACAGGCAGCCTTTGTAGTACTACAATGCCCAGCATTCCCTGAGTGCACAGTGGCTGATAGAAATTCTCATTCATTGCCATTTGCCAAGCCAGTGTGTGAATAAGCTTTTAGAAGGGGCTCATCCCCGTTGCATGGGTTAACATAACAATCCAACTTGCAATACAGGCAGCCTTTGTAGTACTACAACGCCCAGCATTCCCTGAGTGCACCGTGGCTGATAGAAATTCTCATTCATTGCCATTTGCCAAGCCAGTGTGTGAATAAGCTTTTAGAAGGGGCTCATCCCCGTTGCATGGGTTAACATAACAAATAACAATCCAACTTGCAATACAGGCAGCCTTTGTAGTACTACAACGCCCAGCATTCCCTGAGTGCACCGTGGCTGATAGAAATTCTCATTCATTGCCATTTGCCAAGCCAGTGTGTGAATAAGCTTTTAGAAGGGGCTCATCCCCGTTGCATGGGTTAACATAACAATCCAACTTGCAATACAGGCAGCCTTTGTAGTACTACAACGCCCAGCATTCCCTGAGTGCACCGTGGCTGATAGAAATTCTCATTCATTGCCATTTGCCAAGCCAGTGTGTGAATAAGCTTTTAGAAGGGGCTCATCCCCGTTGCATGGGTTAACATAACAAATAACAATCCAACTTGCAATACAGGCAGCCTTTGTAGTACTACAACGCCCAGCATTCCCTGAGTGCACCGTGGCTGATAGAAATTCTCATTCATTGCCATTTGCCAAGCCAGTGTGTGAATAAGCTTTTAGAAGGGGCTCATCCCCGTTGCATGGGTTAACATAACAATCCAACTTGCAATACAGGCAGCCTTTGTAGTACTACAACGCCCAGCATTCCCTGAGTGCACCGTGGCTGATAGAAATTCTCATTCATTGCCATTTGCCAAGCCAGTGTGTGAATAAGCTTTTAGAAGGGGCTCATCCCCGTTGCATGGGTTAACATAACAATCCAACTTGCAATACAGGCAGCCTTTGTAGTACTACAACGCCCAGCATTCCCTGAGTGCACCGTGGCTGATAGAAATTCTCATTCATTGCCATTTGCCAAGCCAGTGTGTGAATAAGCTTTTAGAAGGGGCTCATCCCCGTTGCATGGGTTAACATAACAATCCAACTTGCAATACAGGCAGCCTTTGTAGTACTACAATGCCCAGCATTCCCTGAGTGCACAGTGGCTGATAGAAATTCTCATTCATTGCCATTTGCCAAGCCAGTGTGTGAATAAGCTTTTAGAAGGGGCTCATCCCCGTTGCATGGGTTAACATAACAAATAACAATCCAACTTGCAATACAGGCAGCCTTTGTAGTACTACAATGCCCAGCATTCCCTGAGTGCACCGTGGCTGATAGAAATTCTCATTCATTGCCATTTGCCAAGCCAGTGTGTGAATAAGCTTTTAGAAGGGGCTCATCCCCGTTGCATGGGTTAACATAACAATCCAACTTGCAATACAGGCAGCCTTTGTAGTACTACAATGCCCAGCATTCCCTGAGTGCACCGTGGATGATAGAAATTCTCATTCATTGCCATTTGCCAAGCCAGTGTGTGAATAAGCTTTTAGAAGGGGCTCATCCCCGTTGCATGGGTTAACATAACAATCCAACTTGCAATACAGGCAGCCTTTGTAGTACTACAACGCCCAGCATTCCCTGAGTGCACCATGGCTGATAGAAATTCTCATTCATTGCCATTTGCCAAGCCAGTGTGTGAATAAGCTTTTAGAAGGGGCTCATCCCCGTTGCATGGGTTAACAATCCAACTTGCAATACAGGCAGCCTTTGTAGTACTACAACGCCCAGCATTCCCTGAGTGCACCGTGGCTGATAGAAATTCTCATTCATTGCCATTTGCCAAGCCAGTGTGTGAATAAGCTTTTAGAAGGGGCTCATCCCCGTTGCATGGGTTAACATAACAATCCAACTTGCAATCCAGGCAGCCTTTGTAGTACTACAACGCCCAGCATTCCCTGAGTGCACAGTGGCTGATAGAAATTCTCATTCATTGCCATTTGCCAAGCCAGTGTGTGAATAAGCTTTTAGAAGGGGCTCATCCCCGCTGCATGGGTTAACATCCAACTTGCAATACAGGCAGCCTTTGTAGTACTATAACGCCCAGCATTCCCCGATTGACTGGCACCTTATTAGTCACTGATTTTCCGCCAGTCCGAATAACAATTTAAAAGGGCCTAATTTCTGTCTAAGGGTTTAATTCAATGTGCTAATTAAGTACAGCCGGTGCCTTTGGTGCTATTATACAAGTCAAAGCATACACTGACTGCCACCTATTCACAGTCACTCATTTTCAGCCAGTCCAATAATATTTTATAAGGGCCTCATTCCTCTAGTAGGGGAAGGGGTTTTGATTTAACTTGCTGCACTCCAGCACAGCAGTGAAATGTCTGGTAAAAAAAAGGTTGTGAAAGGACGGGGTAGAGGAAAAAACACCCATGCCATGTCCTCTTCCAGTCCAAATGTTGGATCTGTTGGTGCCAGACCCAGTACCAGCATTTGTGGCACAAGACATGTGCCCAGTTCTACTAGTAGCAGCAGCCATGTGCCTGCTGGTAGTAGTAGCAGTATCAGCAAGCCAGACTTGTCCATCTCTTCCGGTGGGCGGGTTACTTTAGACAATACGGCCATTGTGGACTGGTTGGCTGGCTCGCGGTCATCTCAGCAGGAAGACTCTGATGATCTGGCTTCAAGACAGGTTTCGTTGGATTCCAGATCCTCTACAGTTCCTTGGCACAGTGACAGTAGTAATATGGGTATTTCTAGCGTTTCCATTCCATCATCTATGTCTTCACTCCCCCTTCCTAGCGGGAAGCCATCTTTCCTGAGAGTCCTAAGAGACATCTCCTCGGGTGCGAAGGAAGATACTGAACAACATAGTGATGATGATTTGTTTTCCGCGAGTCAGCCAACGGAGTGTGTTGCGGCAGTGGTGGAGGTGGAAGCGGTGTCCGAGACGCATAGCTGTGGTAGTGGGGGTGTTGGTGGTAGCCGGGGTGGCAGACGCAGTAATGAGGGGGGGCATGGAGCCCGCCATGATGTCACATCACATTCACAACACAGTGACAGAAGTGGCGGGGATGATGAGGAGGGCTATGATGATGATGTTGTTTTAGACAGGACGTGGGAACCAGGTGACGAGGTGATGACGGCGTCAGAGGAGGAGGGTAGTAGTGGCGGCACTGGCAGTGATAAACAGCCAAGCCGAGGTAGGGGCAGAAGTCAATCTGCAAAACGTTGCAGCGGTAGGGTCAGCTCAGGAGCCGGTGACGGCGACACTGATGCTACTGGTGTAGGCTCCCGAAAAAAGCCTGCCAGACAAGGGGCAAGCTCGGGTGGTGGTGGACGTGGTACTACCTCTTTACGGTACACTGCCGTGTGGCAATTTTTCTGTACCTTCCCGGAGGACGAAAACATGGCACAGTGCCGTATCTGCAAGCAGAAAGTTAGGCGTGGGCAGGGCAGCAATGTAGGAACTACCGCTCTACGTAAACACATGGAGCGGCATCACAAGGCCATGTGGGACAATCGACATGCCCCACCATCATGTACATCTAATGAAGACCCCTCTGCCGCTGCTGCTGCTGCTCCGAGTCCCTGTCATCTAAGTAGTAGCCAGGCCTTATCCACCATGTCGTTGTCATCATCATCATCACTGTCATCTAGTGCTCCTCCTACGTCCCGTCAGTTATCCATTACGGAATCGTTGTCCAATAAGCAACAATATATACCCAGTCATCCACTTGTCGTGTGGCTTAATTCACACCTGGCTAAGTTGTTGGTGGTGCAGTCGCTGCCGTACCACCTGGTCGACTCCGCCGGCTTCAAGCAATTGATGGCGTGCGCTCAGCCTAGGTGGCGAATACCTAGCCGCCATTACTTCTCCAAAACAGCTGTCCCTGCCTTGCACAAGCACGTGGAGGAAAAGGTGGGCCAGTCCTTGCAATTATCCTTGTGCAGCAGGGTACATGCCACCGTCGACACGTGGAGCAGCAACTATGGGCAGGGACAGTACATGTCTTTCACGGCCCACTGGGTCAATATTTTGCAGTCCGATGCACGACCGCAGCAATGCCAGGCATTACCACCTCTACGCTTGTATCTTTCTGGTTCAACTCCGGACACCAGGCGCCTACCATCCTCCTCCTCCTACTCCTCCTCCTTGCCCTCCTCAATGGAGGTCTTCCCGTCCCAGACAGGACACAGCGTATCTTCCACTCCTCCTCCCTCCTCTTTTCATAGGTGCAAGGTGAAGCGCCACAACGCTGTCTTACACCTGCTGAGCCTGGGCGAGGAAAGCCACACAGGGCAGGAGCTGCTGCTGTGCATCAAGGAGGAAATCGCACGCTGTCTGTCTCCTCTGAAACTCACACTGGGCAATGTTGTCTCTGATAACGGGAAGAACGTTGTGGCTGCACTGCGTCTAGGTCACCTGACACACGCTCCTTGCATGGCACATGTGATCAATCTGGTCATAACACGCTTCTTAAAGTCATATGTTGGTTTGAAGGGTGTGCTGGCCATGTCCAGGAGGGTTTGCGTTCGCTTTAGACGTTCGTATGCATTTAAGCACGCCCTCCTGGACTTGCAGCGTCAAAAGAATCTCCCAGAACACAGCCTGATTTGCGACGTTCCAACACGCTGGAATTCCACCCTGCACATGTTGGACCGTCTGTACCAACAGCGGAAAGCCGTGAATGATTTCCTGATGCAGCAGACGGGCAGCGTTTGGAGCCAGTGTAATTTCGAGCTCAGGCACTGGCAGCTGGTTAGAGACGCATGTCGCGTTTTGAGGTCCTTTGAAGAGGCCACACGATTTGTGAGCCGTGACGCTAGCGGAATGAACGATGTTATGCCGCTGATATTCATTATGGAGCAAACGCTCACAGCGATGATTCAGCAAAAGATGGAGGAAGGATCACATCTGGCTATGGATGTTGAGGAGGAGGAGGAGGATGAGGATGAGGAAACAGGACCTGAAGAGGAGCTGGATATGGAGATGGAATCACAGGAAGGGATAGGGGACGAGGCAGCCACACAACATGACAGTGATGGTGATGACGAGTCTGACGACGACCTTGATGATGGACAACCATGGCAGTATGGGGCGGAGATGGAACCAACCGGGCCCTCTGAAACGCTGGCCAGGATGGCGAGCTGTATGCTTCGTTACTTGCGCGCTGACTGTCGTATTGTTAGCATGAAGCAAAGAGATGAGTACTGGATAGCCACAGTTTTAGACCCTCAGTATAAAGCCAGAATGGGGGAGTTTTTTGCGCCTTCCGAGAGGGAGGCAAAATAGGCTTATTATCGAGAGAAGCTATGCAGCCAGCTTGTCACGGTTTTCAAACGGCAAACACCTGCTGCAAGCATGTCTGACCGGGGGGCCACTCTCCGCTCCCCACTGTCTCATCGTTCCACCGCCTCTGGCAGAGCTACCTCTGCAATAGGGGGCAGCAGCAGCGGCGGCAGCAGCAGCAGCCAATTCAGTTCGGAAAATATGATGACAACATTTTTACATCCAATACCCCGACCTGACACACATCGTGTCCAATACCCCACGGACTTCTGTGTCAGCAGATTGGATCATTGGCAAGAACTGGCCCAGTTTGCCATGGGTGTACTGTCTTGTCCACCCTCCAGTGTAGCGTCAGAGAGGGTATTTAGCGCGGCAGGGGGCTTCGTCACCCCTAAGCGAACAAGATTGTCCGCCAACAGTTTGGAAAATCTCACGTTTCTGAAAATGAATCAAGCGTAGATCGGTGAGGATTTTAAAACCCCTGTGCCTTATGCCACTGATTAGATCTGACATTGCTGCTGCTGCTGCCGCTGCCGCCTGCTGCTGCCGCCTGCTACTACGGGATTCTGTCCTGTCCACTCTTTTTTTAATGTGCCGCTGTTGGTGCTGCTACTACTTCTACCACCAATCCACCCCCAGTGCCGTCTGCTACAAGCAGGCCTGCCCCACCACAGGGCTTTGTCGTGACTGTCCAGTGTCTTTTAATGTGCTGCTACTACTACTACCACCCTTGCTGTCCGTTGGCTACCTTTACTACCACCAATACACCTCCACTGCCGTCTGCTACAAGCAGGCCTGAGGCCTGCCCCACCACAGGGCTTTGTCCTGTGACTGTCCAGTCTCTTTTAATGTGCTGCTACTACTACTACTACCACCACCCTTGCTGTCCGTTGGCTACCTCTACTACCACCAATACACCTCCACTGCCGTCTGCTACAAGCAGGCCTGAGGCCAGCCCCACCACAGGGCTTTGTCTGTGATTGTCCAGTCTGTTTTAATGTGCTGCTACTACTACTACCACCACCCGTGCTGTCCGTTGGCTACCTCTACTACCACCAATACACCTCCACTGCTGTTTGCTACAAGCAGGCCTGCCCCACCACAGGGCTTTGTCTGTGACTGTCCAGTCTGTTTTAATGTGCTGCTACTACTACTACTACTACTACTACTACCACCACCCGTGATGTCTGTTGGCTACCTCTACTACCACCAATACACCTCCACTGCCGTCTGCTACAAGCAGGCCTGCCCCACCACAGGGCTTTGTCTGTGACTGTCCAGTCTGTTTTAATGTGCTGCTTCTACTACTACTACCACCACCCTTGCTGTCCGTTGGCTACCTCTACTACCACCAATACACCTCCACTGCCGTCTGCTACAAGCAGGCCTGAGGCCTGCCCCACCACAGGGCTTTGTCTGTGACTGTCCAGTCTGTTTTAATGTGCTGCTACTACTACTACCACCACCCTTGCTGTCCGTTGGCTACCTCTACTACCACCAATACACCTCCACTGCTGTCTGCTACAAGCAGGCCTGCCCCACCACAGGGCTTTGTCTGTGACTGTCCAGTCTGTTTTAATGTGCTGCTACTACTACTACCACCCTTGCTGTCCGTTGGCTACCTCTACTACCACCAATACACCTCCACTGCCGTCTGCTACAAGCAGGCCTGCCCCACCACAGGGCTTTGTCTGTGACTGTCCAGTCTCTTTTAATGTGCTGCTACTACTACTACTACTACTACCACCCTTGCTGTCCGTTGGCTACCTCTACTACCACCAATACACCTCCACTGCCGTCTGCTACAAGCAGGCCTGAGGCCTGCCCCACCACAGGGCTTTGTCCTGTGACTGTCCAGTCTCTTTTAATGTGCTGCTACTACTACTACTACCACCACCCTTGCTGTCCGTTGGCTACCTCTACTACCACCAATACACCTCCACTGCCGTCTGCTACAAGCAGGCCTGAGGCCAGCCCCACCACAGGGCTTTGTCTGTGATTGTCCAGTCTGTTTTAATGTGCTGCTACTACTACTACCACCACCCGTGCTGTCCGTTGGCTACCTCTACTACCACCAATACACCTCCACTGCTGTTTGCTACAAGCAGGCCTGCCCCACCACAGGGCTTTGTCTGTGACTGTCCAGTCTGTTTTAATGTGCTGCTACTACTACTACCACCACCCGTGATGTCTGTTGGCTACCTCTACTACCACCAATACACCTCCACTGCCGTCTGCTACAAGCAGGCCTGCCCCACCACAGGGCTTTGTCTGTGACTGTCCAGTCTGTTTTAATGTGCTGCTTCTACTACTACTACCACCACCCTTGCTGTCCGTTGGCTACCTCTACTACCACCAATACACCTCCACTGCCGTCTGCTACAAGCAGGCCTGAGGCCTGCCCCACCACAGGGCTTTGTCTGTGACTGTCCAGTCTGTTTTAATGTGCTGCTACTACTACTACCACCACCCTTGCTGTCCGTTGGCTACCTCTACTACCACCAATACACCTCCACTGCTGTCTGCTACAAGCAGGCCTGCCCCACCACAGGGCTTTGTCTGTGACTGTCCAGTCTGTTTTAATGTGCTGCTGCTACTACTACTACTACTACCACCACCCGTGCTGTCTGTTGGCTACCTCTACTACCACCAATACACCCCCACTGCCGTCTGCTACAAGCAGGCCTGCCCCACCACAGGGCTTTGTCTGTGACTGTCCAGTCTGTTTTAATGTGCTGCTACTACTACTACTACCACCACCCTTGCTGTCCGTTGGCTACCTCTACTACCACCAATACACCTCCACTGCCGTCTGCTACAAGCAGGCCAGCCCCACCACAGGGCTTTGTCTCTGACTGTCCAGTCTGTTTTAATGTGCTGCTACTACTACTACCACCACCCTTGCTGTCCGTTGGCTACCTCTACTACCACCAATACACCTCCACTGCCGTCTGCTACAAGCAGGCCTGAGGCCAGCCCCACCACATGGCTTTGTCCTGTGACTGTCCAGTCTGTTTTAATGTGCTGCTGCCACTACTACCACCACCCTTGCTGTCCGTTGGCTACCTCTACTACCACCAATACACCTCCATTGCCGTCTGCTACAAGCAGGCCTGAGGCCAGCCCCATCACAGGGCTTTGTCCTGTGACTGTCCAGTCTGTTTTAATGTGCTGCTACTACTACTACCACCACCCGTGCTGTCCGTTGGCTACCTATACTACCACCAATACACCTCCACTGCCGTCTGCTACAAGCAGGCCTGGAGGGCTTGTGAAAAGCCATTGCTTGTTGCTTTTACATCCATGTATGGATGAACCCCGGCAGGCATCTGCCAATAAAAAGGGTACATTTTTGGAGGTCTTGTGAAAAGCCATTGCTTGTTGCTTTTGCATCCATGTATGGATGAACCCCGGCAGGCATCTGCCAATAAAAAGGGTAAATTTTTGGAGGGCTTGTGAAAAGCCATTGCTTGTTGCTTTTACATCCATGTATGGATGAACCCCGACAGGCATCTGCCAATAAAAAGGGTAAATTTTTGGAGGGCTTGTGAAAAGCCATTGCTTGTTGCTTTTACATCCATGTATGGATGAACCCCGGCAGGCATCTGCCAATAAAAATGGTAAATTTTTGGAGGGCTTGTCAAAAGCCATTGCTTGTTGCTTTTACATCCATGTATGGATGAACCCCGCAGGCATCTGCCACCATAAAGGGTACATTTTTTGAGAGCTTGTCAAAAGCCATTGCTTCTTCTTTTACCACCTTATATGTATGAACCCTGGCAGGCATCTGCCGCCAAAAATGGTTAATTTTTGTACCTTTTTTAACAATGCATTAAGCATACAACATGCACAAGTGCAGTGGTTTCTGATAGTTATCACCGTGTCCCATCAGTTTTCCTATAGCCATACATGTTAGCTCAAAAGTACTTGGATACACTCATGGGTGACCTAAGAGTGTTATACAGGGCTTCTAGGGCTTTTAAACAGTGTTATACACGATTTTTAGGGGCTTTCTTGAATTACAGGTTCGGTCAGAACTAGTTCGGTCCGAATCTAACTTTTTCATGAAATTCGGCGAACCAGCCGAACCGAACTTTTCATAAGTTCGCTCATCTCTACCTGTGGCAATAAGACTGAATGAAACACCTGAATTCAATGATTAAGAGGTGTCCCAATACTTTTGTATATATAGTTTATCTTCTGCTTCCAGAAAGTAGGGATATATATGAACTCATCAATTATCCGACTATTTGAACCATGCTGGCCTCCACTTCAAAAAAAGAACTGAATTCGCGCATGAAAATACGCCCAACTACTACTGATGTATCTCATCTAGAATCATTGGAGAGCAGTAGAAAAAGTACAAGTAAGATATAACACTATATGAATCCAAAAAGTGTCAGATAGGAAAATGGGTTGCGGGGAGAAGAAAAGGAGAGGTTTTCTTTTCTTTTTTCTTTTTTTTACTATGATGTATATTGATAAATATTCTATCATGGAAAGTGTGCGGTCTGGGGAGTAGACAAAGAAGAGTTACAATATTTGAACTAATAAAACATTATAATCCTGCCACAATGTGTCTCCAGGAGACACATTTGACAAGGGAGATAGTTTCCTTACTGCAAAAACGATGAATAACTCAGCAATTCCATTCGTGTTATGCAAACTCCTCTAGAGAAGTGTGTCTATTAACCCTTTCAAGACCGAGCTCATTTTGACCTTTATGACCAGCCCCATTTTCTCAAATCTGACATGTGTCTCTTTATGTGGTAATAACTCCGGAATGCTTTTGCCTATCCATGCGATTCTGAGATTGTTTTCTCTTGACATATTGTACTTTATGTTAGTGGAAAAATTTGGTCAATAAATTAATTGCTTATTTGTGAAAAACACCAAAATTTAGAGAAAATTTCCCAAAAATTATGATTTTTCTCATTTTAAATGTATCTGCTTGTAAAACAGATAGAATACCACACAAAATAGTTACTATTTTATATATTCCATATGTCTACTTTATATTTGCATAGTTTTTTGAACATTATTTTATTTTTCTAGGACGTTACAACGTTTAGAACTTTAGCAGCAATTTCTCACATTTTCAAGAAAATTTCAAAAGGCTATTTTTACAGTTCTGAAGTGGCTTTGAGGGCCTTATGTACTAGATAGACCCCATAAATCACCCCATATTAAAAACTGCACCCCTCATTGTATTCAATATAGCATTCAGAAAGTTTCTTAACCCATTAGGCGCTTCACAGGAATTAAAGCAAAGTAGAGGTGAAATTTACAAATTTTTTTTTTTTTGCTGAAATTCATTTGTAATACATTTTTTTCTGTAAAACAGAAGGTTTACCCGAGAAATGCAACTCAATATTTATTGCCCAGATTCTGCAGTTTTTAGAAATATCCCACATGTGGCTCTAGTGTGATAATGGACTGAAATACCAGCCTCAGAAGCAAAGTAGCACCTAGTGGATTTTGGGGCCTCCTTTTTTTAGAATATATTTTAGGCACCATGTCAGGTTTGAAGAGGTATTGTGGTGCCAAAACAGCGGTAATCCCCCAAAAGTGAGACGGTTTTGGAAACTACACACCTCAAGGAATTTATCTAGGGGTATAGTTAGCATCTTGACCCCAGAGGTATTTTGCTATATTTATTGGAGTTTGTCTGTGAAAGTGAAAATCAACTTTTTTTCTGAAAAAATATTTTAAAAAATAATATTTGCAAGGAAAAAAGATTAAAAATCACCCCAGAACTTGTAAAGCTACTTTTCCCGATTACGCCAATACCCCATATGTGGTACTAAACTGCTGTTTGGACCCACGGCAGAGCTCAGAAGGGAAGGAGCGCCATTTGGATTTTGAAGCGCCGATTTTGCTGGATTGGTTTTCAGTTCCATGTCGCGTTTGCAACGCCCTGGAATAAGCAAAGCAGTGGAATCCCCCAAAAACTGACCCCATTTTGAAGACTACACCCCTCAAGGAATTGTTCTAGGGGTATAGTTAGCATTTTGACCCCACAGTTTTTTTGCTGAATTTAGTGGAATTAGGCCGTGAAAATGAAAATCTACTTTTTTCTGAAAAAACATAGAAATGTTTAATTTTTACAATGAATAAAGGAGAAAAATTACCCCAAAATTTGTAAAGCAACTTGTCCTGATTACAGCAATATGCCATATGTGGTAATAAACTGCTGTTTGGACCCACGGCAGGACTCAGGAGGGAAGGAACAATATTTGGCTTTTGGAGCTCAAATTTAGCTGGAATGGTTTTCGGGTGTCATGTCGCATATGCAAAGCCCCTGAGGTTCCAAAACAGTGGAAACCTCCCAAAAGTCCCTTTAGGGGACTGGAATGAGCGATCATTAGGTCGCTGGTACAATACACTGCAATACTAATGTATTGCAGTATAATGTCATTTTACAGGCTCCTGTAACAGCGCGATCTCTGTTCCTGTCCGTTAGTCCCGGGTGTCAGCTGTAATACACAGCGGACACCTGCAGAATATGGAGCGTGCACAGCGCATGAGCCCGCTCCATAAATAACCCCTCGCACCACGACATACTATTAAGTCGTGGTGCGCCAAGGCGTTAATGCGCAGCGGATGGTGCAAAGTGAAAATTAAAATTTTCCACTGATATGCCATTTTAATGCACAATATATTGTGCCCAGTTTGTGCCACTGAAGACAAATACCTCATACAATGTTGAGCGGGTTCTCCCGGATATAAAATGTCATATATGTGGACGTAAGCTGGTGTTTGGGCACGCTGTGGGGCTCAGAAGGGAGGGAACACCATTTGGCTTTTGGAGCGCAGATTTTGCTTGGTAACTGTTCTCTTTGGGGTTTTGCTGGTATTTCAGTTTATGATGTGGGGGTATATGTAATCTGTGCGGAGTACATCAGGGCATAATAAGAGGGTATAATAATGGGGTACATAAATAATAATTCGCAGATATGTGGCCGGTGTCGCACTGATAAATGGCGCCCGATCTTATCCGCTTTTGGAACACTCTGCACATTTTGCATCGCCATATTCTGAGAGCCAGAACTTTTTTATTTTTTCTCCAACGGAGCTGTGTGAGGGCTTATTTGTTGCGGGACAATCTGTACTTTTCATTAGTACCATTTTAGGGTACATGTGATTTTTTTTAAATCACTTTTTATTAGATTTTTTTAGGAAGCAAAGTGACAAAGAAACATAAATTCTGACAATGTTTTTTGTATTTTTTTTTTTTACAGTATTCACCGTGCAGTATAACTTACATTTTACTTTATTCTGCGGGTCGGTACGATTACGGCGATACCATATGTATATAGGTTTTTTATGTTTTGTGTCGATTGCGCAATAAAATCACTTTGATAAAATTATTTATTTTTTGTTTCACCATATTCTGAGAGTCATAATTTTATATTTTTCCGTCAAAAAAGCGGTGTAAGGGCTTGTTTTTTGCGGGACGGGTTGTAGTTTTTATTGGTACTATTTTGGGGTACATGCGACTTTTTGATCACTTTTTATTCTATATTTTTGGAGGGTTGATGACCAAAAAAAAGTGATTCTGACATTGTTTTTTAATTATTTTTTTTGCGGTGTTCACCGTGCGGGAAAAATAATATTATAGTTTTATAGCTTGGGTCGTTACGAACGCGGGGATATCAAATATGTGTACTTTTTTTTAACATTTTCATTTTTTTCCTATAATAAAAGACTTATTATAGGAAAAAAAGCATTCTTTTTTTTGTAACTTTTATAACTTGTTTTTACACTTTTATAAAACTTTTTTATTACTTTATTTTTTACTTGTTTTACTT
Source organism: Rhinoderma darwinii (assembly GCF_050947455.1). Taxonomy (NCBI): domain Eukaryota; kingdom Metazoa; phylum Chordata; class Amphibia; order Anura; family Rhinodermatidae; genus Rhinoderma; species Rhinoderma darwinii. The sequence continues at coordinate 300,252,222 of NC_134687.1, forward strand.
GAAGCCTGGCAGCACTGATCGCTGCTATAATACATTACACTACCTAGGTAGTGTAACGTATTATAAAATGTCAGTGTGACGCTGAGAGTCACACTGACAGGAAGCTTATGAGAACCAGCATCCGGCTGGTTCTCATAGGCTGCTGTGCATGGCAGACCCGGGGGCTGTTATATGGCCCCCGGTTCTGCCTTATAACCGACTGCAACACCAGCAATCGGTCCCCGGGAAAGTTTGTTGTAGCAACAAACGTTCCAGTTTGTTATAGCAACAAACTTTCCAGTTCGTTGCTACAACACACTTTCCCTGCGATCACATGACCGGGGCCTGAACTAATCAGGTCCCGATCATATCTCCGGGACCAGAGGCAGGTGATAACAGCGCGATCTGGGTGTCAGCGCTACTCTGAGACACCCGGATCGTGCTTTTAACACCCACCGTGAATTCACGTCGGCACTGCACAGAGCCCAGCTGTAAAGGATCTGCCAGGCACAACTTCTGTGGATACGCCCATAGGTAATCAGTCTGCACCTGAGTCTATGTCTCTGAGACTGACTCTATCTTCCACCACTCAGGATGGCAGGCTTAGGAGTGGGAGAGCCTATCGTAGCCTGGCCAGATGGAGCTAGCTCCCGCCCTCTGTCTATTTATACCTGCCTTTCCTGTTCCTCCCTTGCTTGTGATTCTTCTCGTGTGGTTTCCTGGCCCAGCTACAGCTTCTAACTATTTGATCCTGCTCCATACTGACCCTGGCTTACTGACTACTCTCCTGCTCTGCGTTTGGTACCTCGTACACTCCTGGTTTGACTCGGCTCGTTTACCTCTCTTGTTACTCACGGTGTTGCCGTGGGCAACTGCCCCATTTCCCTTAGCTTTGTGTACCCTTGTCTGTTTGTCTCGTGCACTTACTGAGCGTAGGGACCGCCGCCCAGTTGTACCCCATCGCCTAGGGCGGGTCGTTGCAAGTAGGCAGGGACAGAGTGGTGGGTAGATTAGGGCTCACTTGTCCATTTTCCTACCCCCATCATTACATAATCACGAGCCCATATACCTAGTCTACCCTGGTCCCTGACACTACTATGGACCCCCTTGAGACCCTGGCCCAGCAAATGCAGGGTCTCTCCCTACAGGTCCAGGCCCTGCCTCAGAGGGTCAACCAGCCTGACGCTACCATGGTAGTGCCCCTCACCTCAACTCTTGAACCCCACCTCAAGTTGCCTGACCGGTTCTCAGGGGACCGGAAGACTTTTCTCTCCTTTTGGGAGAGTTGTAGGCTTTACTTTCGCTTAAAGCCTCACTCCTCAGGTTCTGAGAGCCAGCGGGTGGGTATAATTATGTCCCGGCTCCAGGAAGGGCCCCAAGAGTGGGCCTTCTCCTTGGCTCCTGACGCCCCTGAACTTTCCTCCGCTGATCATTTCTTTTCTGCTCTCGGACTCATTTATGACGAGACTGACAGGACTGCCTTTGCCGAGAGTCAGCTGGTGACCTTACGTCAGGGTAAGAGACCTGTTGAGGAGTATTGTTCTGACTTTAGGAAGTGGTGCGTAGCTTCTCGGTGGAATGACCCTGCCTTAAGGTGCCAGTTTAGGTTGGGTCTGTCGAACGCCCTGAAAGACCTGCTAGTTAGCTATCCCTGTTCTGACTCCCTAGACCAGGTTATGGCTTTAGCGGTACGACTTGACCGATGTCTCAGGGAACGACAACTTGAACGTTTTTGTGTTTTCCCCTCTGACTCCCCCATGATTCCTCCCGAGGTTCCGTTGCTTCGCTCTTCCACGGAAAACTCGGAGGTACCTATGCAACTCGGGGCCTCCGTGTCCCCCCAACAACGTAGAGAGTTCCGCAGGAAGAATGGTCTCTTCTTCTATTGTGGGGATGACAAGCATCAAGTGAACACCTGTCCTAGGCGTAAGAATAAGCAGCCGGAAAACTTCCGCGCCTAAGTGATCATCGGGGAGGTGACTTGGGCGCACAGGTATTTCCCGTAAATATGAAACGTAATAAAATCTTGCTTCCCTTTCAGGTCTCTTTTGGTGGTAGGTCTGCTACCGGCAGTGCCTTCGTGGATTCAGGGTCTTCTGCTAATATCATGTCTTTGGAATTTGCTATGTCTCTAGCTATGCCTTTGTTTGATTTACCTAAACCTGTCCCGATAGTGGGTATCGACTCCACTCCTCTTGCTAATGGTTATTTTACACAGCATACCCCTGTTTTTGAACTCCTTGTTGGCTCCATGCATTTGGAGCAGTGCTCTGTACTGTTGATGCAGGGATTATCGTCCGATTTGGTTTAAGGCCTTCCCTGGTTGCAGTTGCATAATCCCACGTTTGACTGGAATACTGGGGAGTTTACCAAATGGGGTAATGAATGCTTGACGTCATGTTTTTCTGTTAATTCTATTTCTCCCCCTGAGGAGATGAACACGCTACCTGAGTTTGTTCAGGACTTCGCTGATGTTTTCTCTAAGGAGGCCTCCGAAGTGTTACCTCCTCATAGAGAATACGATTGCGCTATCGAATTGGTACCAGGAGCTAAGCTCCCTAAGGGTAGGATATTTAATCTTTCTTGTCCCGAACGTGAAGCCATGAGAGAGTATATCCAGGAATGCCTGGCCAAGGGTTACATTCGCCCCTCTACTTCTACGGTAGGTGCTGGCTTCTTCTTCGTAGGGAAGAAGGATGGTGGTCTTAGGCCATGCATTGACTACCGTAACTTGAATAAGGTCACTGTAAGGAACCAGTATCCCCTTCCTTTGATTCCTGATCTCTTTAATCAGGTTCAGGGGGCCCAATGATTCTCTAAGTTTGATCTACGGGGGGCGTATAACCTTATCCGCATCAAAGAGGGGGATGAGTGGAAGATTGCGTTTAACACGCCCGAAGGTCATTTTGAATACCTCGTCATGCCCTTTGGGTTGTGTAATGCTCCTGCGGTCTTCCAGAATTTCATAAATGAGATTTTAAGAGATTACCTGGGGGTATTTCTTGTAGTGCACCTTGATGACATACTGGTGTTTTCCAAGGACTTGTCCTCCCACATTGAGCATGTCAGGAAGGTGTTCCAGGTCCTTTGGGAAAACAAACTGTTTGCGAAAACCGAAAAATGTGTGTTTGGGGTACAGGAGATACCATTTTTGGGTCAAATCCTCAATCCTCATGAATTCCGCATGGACCCCGCCAAGGTCCAGGCGGTGGCGGAATGGGTCCAACCTGCCTCCCTGAAGGCGTTACAGTGTTTCTTGGGGTTCGCTAATTATTACAGGAGATTTATTGCTAACTTCTCGGTCATCGCTAAGCCTCTTACGGACCTCACTCGCAAAGGTGCTGATCTCCTCCACAGGCCTCCTGAGGCTGTCCAGGCTTTTAAGGTCCTTAAGAAGTGCTTTATCTCGGCCCCGGTGCTGGTTCAGCCCAACCAAATGGAGCCATTTATCGTGGAAGTTGACGCATCTGAGGCGGGAGTGGGGGCTGTCTTGTCCCAGGGTACCAGGTCCCTCACCCATCTCCGTCCCTGTGCCTACTTCTCCAGGAAGTTTTCGCCCACTGAGAGTAACTATGATATTGGCAACCGCGAACTCTTAGCCATTAAATGGGCATTTGAAGAGTGGCGCCACTTCCTGGAGGGGGCTAGGCACCAGGTAACGGTCCTTACCGACCACAAGAATCTGGTTTTCCTAGAATCTGCCCGGAGGCTAAACCCGAGACAAGCTCGATGGGCGCTATTTTTTACCAGATTTAACTTTTTGGTTACCTATAGGGCTGGGTCTAAAAATATTAAGGCCGATGCACTGTCGCGTAGCTTCATGGCCAGCCCTCCTTCGGAGGAAGATCCTGCTTGTATTTTGCCTCCTGGTATAATCATTTCTTCTATTGATTCTGATTTAGTCTCTGAAATTGCGGCTGATCATGGTTCAGCTCCCGGGAACCTTCCTAAGGACAAGCTGTTTGTTCCCCTGCAATTCCGGCTAAGGGTACTTAGGGAAAATCATGACTCTGCACTATCTGGTCATCCAGGCGTCTTGGGTACCAAACACCTCATTGCCAGAAACTATTGGTGGCCTGGGTTGCCTAAAGACGTTAAGGCCTACGTCGCCGCTTGTGAGGTTTGTGCTAGGTCCAAGACTCCCAGGTCCCGACCAGCGGACTTACTACGTTCTTTGCCCATTCCCCAGAGACCTTGGACCCATATCTCCATGGATTTTATCACCGATTTGCTTCCATCTCAAGGCAAGTCGGTGGTGTGGGTTGTAGTAGACCGCTTCAGTAAGATGTGCCACTTTGTGCCCCTCAACAAACTACCCAATGCCAAGACGTTAGCTACCTTGTTTGTCAAACACAACCTGCGTCTCCATGGGGTCCCTGTCAATATTGTTTCGGACAGAGGGATACAATTTATTACATTGTTTTGGAGAGCCTTCTGTAAAAAGTTGGAGATTGATTTGTCCTTCTCCTCTGCCTTCCATCCTGAAACTAATGGCCAAACTGAGAGGACTAATCAATCTCTAGAACAATATTTAAGGTGTTTTATCTCTGACTGTCAATATGATTGGGTCTCATTCATTCCCCTCGCCGAATTTTCCCTCAATAACCGGGTCAGTAACTCGTCAGGGGTCTCCCCCTTTTTCTGTCATTTTGGGTTTAATCCACGGTTCTCCTCCGTTTCACCTGGTAGTTCCAACAATCCCGAGGTAGAGGTCGTTCATCGGGAACTGTGCACAGTCTGGGCCCAGGTTCAGAAGAACCTAGAGGCGTCCCAGAGCGTACAAAAAACTCAGGCTGATAGAAGACGTTCTGCTAACCCCTTGTTTATGGTCGGGGATCTGGTGTGGTTATCGTCTAGGAACTTGCGCCTTAAGGTCCCGTCCAAGAAGTTTGCTCCCCGGTTTATTGGGCCGTATAAGGTCATTGAAGTCCTCAATCCTGTCTCCTTCCGACTGGAGTTGCCCCCATCTTTTCGAATACACGACGTGTTTCATGCCTCCCTCCTTAAACGCTGCTCCCCGTCCTTGGCTCCCTCGAGGAAACCTCCTGTTCCCGTTCTCACCCCTGAGGGGGTGGAATTCGAGGTGGCCAAGATTGTGGACAGCAAGATGGTCCAAGGCTCCCTCCAGTACCTGGTTCATTGGAGAGGATACGGGCCTGAGGAGAGGACTTGGGTACCCGCCCGGGATGTTCACGCTGGGGTATTGGTCAGGAAGTTCCACCTTCGTTTCCCCAATAAACCAGGTCCACTTAGAAAGGGTCCGGTGGCCCCTCATAAAAGGGGGGGTACTGTAAAGGATCTGCCAGGCACAACTTCTGTGGATACGCCCATAGGTAATCAGTCTGCACCTGAGTCTATGTCTCTGAGACTGACTCCATCTTCCACCGCTCAGGATGGCAGGCTTAGGAGTGGGAGAGCCTATCGCAGCCTGGCCAGACGGAGCTAGCTCCCGCCCTCTGTCTATTTATACCTGCCTTTCCTGTTCCTCCCTTGCTTGTGATTCTTCTCGTGTGGTTTCCTGGACCAGCTACAGCTTCTAACTATTTGATCCTGCTCCATACTGACCCTGGCTTACTGACTACTCTCCTGCTCTGCGTTTGGTACCTCGTACACTCCTGGTTTGACTCGGCTCGTTTACCTCTCTTGTTGCTCACGGTGTTGCCGTGGGAAACTGCCCCATTTCCCTTAGCTTTGTGTACCCTTGTCTGTTTGTCTCGTGCACTTACTGAGCGTAGGGACCGCCGCCCAGTTGTACCCCGTCGCCTAGGGCGGGTCGTTGCAAGTAGGCAGGGACAGAGTGGCGGGTAGATTAGGGCTCACTTGTCCGTTTCCCTACCCCCATCATTACACCAGCAAGTGCCGACGTGAATATACAGTGGGCGGTCGGGAAGCGGTTAATACATTGGGATATTAGGTATTATGTTATTTCAAAATTAAAAGATGATGAGGGCTGGTATGACTTTCTACTCTGCAAATTAAGGGGTAGAAAGTGTGTTATGGCTTTCGTTTATGTCCCACCCCTTCGCTTCTACTGTCCTCATGAAGTTACAATGACAAAGCCACATATCCTCTTATAGTGGTAGACAATTTTAATAATGTTTAAGACTAGAGGAGGGATTGGCGAAGGTTGGGGGACAAGATATTAAGATGTATTCCTCTCCTTTAACAACTTTGGTGACGGAATTTGGCTGGTCCAAAAAACAAAGTATTTGAAGCAGCACAAATCCCGATATCAGGAGCGGTGTCACGCTGTAAAATCAGACAAACCCAATCTGATGTAATGTAATCCTCAGAAAAAGCATGGCTGAACAGCAGCACACGTCCCACAAATTTCAATCAATATGTTCTTTTATTTGTCAAACAACCAGTAAAAAATGCCTATAAAATATATGGAATATGGCTGGTGTGATTCGTGGAGACTACTTCTCATGGCGCGGGGTGTGGACCCACTGGGCCGTACCGCCTAGTGGGATAGCAGCTGGCCAACAGGTACAAAACAATGTCTATAGTCCTGAAAGTGTACCTGAGGCAATGTAAACAGTAGCGGAGACACAACTTGACTTTCACCGTAGTTGGCCCAGTAGATGCAGCAGAAGACACGACTTGACTTTCACTGTAGATGGCACAGTAGATGCAGTGGAAGACACGACTTGACTTTCACTGTAGATGGCACAGTAGACACGATAGCACGGGATACAGGGTACAGGCAGCAGGAACGGGCAACAATGGGAACTGGAAAACACTGGGAGATCATTTGCAAGACAAACTTTAGGTATACAACAAAGCTCAGGCAAAGAACAAGTGGGCAGAGCCCTTTTTATAGTCCAGCAGTATTCTGGGCTAATTACAGATAATAGACAGCTGGATGCGTACTGGCCTTTTAAGGCCGTGCACGCGTGGGCCCACGCGCCCTACGGGAACCAGTCACAGAACCCGAAGTGAGTGCTGGCTTCTCCCTGGAGGGAGATACCGCCGGGAAGATAGACGACCATGGCCGGAGCCGTCAGATGGTAAGTCTGAACGACGGTCCGAAGCCATGGACGCTACAGTATCCCCCCTCTTACGCCCCCTCTTCTTGGGGCCAGAGTGGGAGAGAAATCTCATCTCGAGGACAGGGGCATTGATGTTCTCCTCTGGCTCCCAAGGCTCCTCTTCTGGACCAAATCCCCTCCAATCCACCAAATAAAACGTCCTTCCTCCCACTTTCTTGATGGCCAGGATTTCCCTCACTGCGAAAGTCCCTGACGAACTAGGAGTCCTGAAGTAGCGGTTCAGGACCACAGGCTTCAGCAAGGAGACATGGAAGGAGTTAGGAATTTTGAGGGTAGGAGGCAGCCGAAGCTTGTAATACACAGGATTGATTTGTAGCAGAATCTCGGAGGGTCCGAGGAACCTGGGAGCAAGCTTGCAAGATGGCACCCTCAGCCGGATATTCCTGGAAGACAGCCAGACCTTAGTACCTGGAAGAAACTGGGGAGGATCTCGTCTTCTAGTGTCTGCCTTTCTCTTCATGCGGTCCATCGCCAGCAGAATAGAAGATCGTGTCTGTTGCCATATCTGCTGAAAGTCCCTGAAGGTAGAGTCAGCTGCAGGCACCTGGGACATAGTAGAGACAGGAAGAGGTATACAAGGATGTTGATAGACGATGAAGAACGGACTGGAGGTGGTGGACTCGCTAGTATGGTTATTATAGGAGAACTCAGCAAACGGAAGCAGCTGCACCCAGTCTTCATGCTGTCTGGAGACAAAGTGCCGAAGATAGTTCTCTATAATCTGGTTAACCCTTTCAACTTGTCCATTGGACTGAGGATTATAAACCGAGGAGAAGTCCAACTTTACACAGAGGAGGCCGCAGAGTGCTCTCCAGAACTTTGAGGTGAACTGGACCACTCGATCCGAGACAATATTCAGAGGCAAGCCAGGCAGACCGAAGATGTGTTGAACGAAGAGGTTGGCCTATCGAGCAGCAGAAGGCAGGCCAGTCAAGGGAACAAAATGAGCCATTTTAGAAAATCGTTCCACCACCACCCAGATCACACTGCATCCCGCAGAGATAGGCAGATCTGTGACAAAGTCCATAGCAACATGCTGCCAGAGGGCATCGGGCACAGGCAGTAGTTGGAGCAGACCAGGTGGTCCGGAGTGGGCAACTATGTTTGCTGCGTACACCGTACAGGAGGAGACAAAGTCCATGACGTCTTTGGGCAGCGTGGGCCAACAGAACTGGCGGGCAATTCGATCTTGGGTCTTACAAGCACCCGCGTGACCTGCGAGCTTGGGACTGTGACCCCAGCGAAGGATTCTTACTCTGTCTGCCAGACGTACAAAAGTCCTTCCCGGAGAACTGTCTCTAACTTGCCGAGGGTTAACAGAATAGATGTAGGAAGGGTCGATAATATTCTGTGGGGACTCCACAGTGTCCTCTGTTTCAAACGACCTAGACAAGGCATCGGCCCTCACATTCTTGTCGGTAGTGGAGTTCGAACCGGAACCAAGCAAAGAACAACGACCACTTGGCTTGACGAGAATTCAGCCCTTGAGCCGTCTGTTCATAGGTCAGGTTTTTGTGGTCCGTGAAGACCAGGATAGGATAAGTTGTGCCTTCCAGTAGGTGTCTCCACTCCTGCAGGGCCAGCTTGATGGCCAGTAACTCCCGATACCCAATCGAGTAGTTGCGCTCTGTGGGAGAAAACAGCTTAGAATAGTAGCCACATACCACAGTCTTGCCTTTCGAGCCTCTCTGGAACAAAAGTGCACCGGCACCAACAGAGCAAGCGTCCACCTCTAATGAAAACTGTAGGGATACATCAGGGTGATGAAGAATAGAGGCTGACGTGAAGGCCTTTTTTTTAAGGATTAAAATGTGACTTCTGCTTCTGGAGTCCACATATTGGCATTCATACCCGTTTTAGTGAGGGTGGAGATGGAAGCTGTCAATGAAGAGAAGTTTGGAATGAACAGCCGGTAAAAGTTGGCGAATCCCAGGAAGCATTGTATGGCTCTTAAAGGGAATGTGTTGCCAGCAAAACATGATTTTTTTTTTTTTAGTTAAACAATTAGTGCATAGGTGATTAAACATTGTTCTAATTTTTTATTTTTTTTCACGAGTCAGGAAATATTATAAATTGGATTCAATTGGATTCTAATTTATAATATTTCCCATTGCTGGTCACTAGATGGAGCCATTCCCAAAATTGCAGCATTGCATGTGGTAAAGCAGCCACATTGCTTTATGCTGCAAAATTGGGTAAAAAGCCCTCGCTCTAGTGAGCTCTCAGCATCCCCCCCTCCTTTATCCTGGCTAGTGCCGGGATAAACGAGGGGATTGAACGGTCTAACCTCCTACACTGTGTGTCGCCATTTTTTGAGCTAACACACAGTGTAGTAGGTTTACATACAGTAGTAAACACACACAAACACGAACATACATAGAAATCTCTTACCTGCTCCTGCCGCCGCGGCTCCCTCCGGCCCGTCCGCTCCGTCTGCTGCCGCTGGTCCAAGTGCACAAGTCCAGAAGCCGCGACCGGAAGTAGTAATCTTACTGTCCGGCCGCGACTTCCGGTCCACAGGAAAATGGCGCTGGACGGCGCGCATTTCAAATTGGACTGTGTGGGAGCGGCGCATGCGCCGTTCCCACACAGACGGCGTACATTGAAGTGGATGGAACGGGCCCCGTTCGCAGTCCCTATGGGACTGGAGCTGCCGTATTCCATGTCTGTATGTGTCGTTAATCGACACATACATAAATGGAAAAAAAAATGGCAGCCCCCATAGGGAAGAAAAAGTGTAAAAATAAGAAAAAGTAACACACAAACACACAAATTAATCCAAACGTTTTTAATAAAGCACTAACATCTTTAACATATTAAAAAAAAATTGTGGTAACACTGTTGGGGGCGTGGCCATTCCAGGAAAGCCTTTACATTCTAAGGGTCCATTTTAAGACCCTGATCAGAGATGATATAGCAAAGGTAGAGACTTATTTTCGAACACACACTTCTACAGCTTGGCATAAAGATGATTCTCCCTTAATCGAAGCAGCACTTGGCGGACATGACCCTGATGAGTCACAAGATCTGGGGAAAAAATCAGACATAGAGGAGATCACGAAAAATATCATTGACAAATTCTTGAAACACCGCAGGGGCGTTACACAGGCCGAAGGGCATGACCAGATATTCGTAGTGTCCATCACGAGTATTAAATGCAGTCTTCCACTCGTCACCCTGACGAATCCGGATTAGATTGTAAGCCCCCCGCAGGTCTAGCTTAGAAAAAATGTTGCCCCCGGTATAAGATCAAACAGTTTTGAAATCAAAGGCAATGGGTATCTGTACTTCACCATGAACTGTTTGAGGCAGAGCCCTTTTTATAGTCCCTGCGGGAACCAGTCACAGAACCCGGAAGTGAGTGCCGGCGTGTCCCTGGAGGGAGATGCCGCCGGGAACACAGACGACCATGGCTGGAGCCGTCAGATGGTAAGTCGGAACGATGGTCCGCAGCCATGGACGTTACACTACTGTATCCACATAAATTTATGTTCTCTTGTTGTAACAAATCTCACAAGAATTTCTCGCGCATTGACATGGCCTTAGTAAATCATTTTATGACACCTCGCATCAAAAATGTATCTTATGAATCCAAAGATATTTCTAACTATTGCCCATTATTGGTAAAACTAGAACTTGGTAATTTTAAAGTTAAACCACAATTTAAGATTAATTTCTGTTGGTTGAAGCTGATTTCAACATGACGAATACATTTTGACAATTAATCTGAAAAATCTCCACTATTTGTCTCTCAGCTTCTTAACAGACCATTTTTGTTGCCGCTAAGGCCTTTATCAGGGGAATGCTCATCAAAAAAATGTAGAATGTAAAAGATCAAATGCTAATGAGGATCTGAACTGTCAATTCAACAAGGTGGAAAATGATTTCCTCCAACATGGGTCCTCTATACTGAATGAGAAATGGACGCAATTTTTAGAAACAAAGGCATGCTGTAGTGTTCTATCTTTTTCTCTGGGGGAGGGAGGTATACCGAAGTTGGGAGGCCAGGTAACTTTCTTTTTAGTATCAGCATTGTAAGAAACTAGACATGGACCACACATCCACATACATACGTTGATCTGAGCCGCTAGGCATAATTTATAAACATGAACATGAGGTTCTTTGTTAACATTTTGATCAAACTGTATAAGCCCACTTGCCACTTCACAGCAACCTCTTTCAAAGTGGGTCCCTAATCTATTGGTTGCAGCACCACATGGTGGCCACTGCCATCGCAGCACCGTTCCTGCAGAGGAAGCAACCCAGGGGCCCAAAAGCACCCATGCAATCAGGCTGTGCCAAGCCTCCTTAGCTCTAGGCCACGCCCCCCCACAAGTGCAGCACTACAGCAACAGACGCCACCCCACAGCACCCCAACATGTGAACAGATGGAATAAGCTCACCTTACCATGCGCTCCCAGTGGCCAACTGAGAGCACAAGCAAGAGCAGAAACACTTTGGAGGTCATTCCTAAATTAAAATCAGCTGGGTCAGATGTGTGGAGTGCTGGTGCCAAGAAAAACAAAAAAATTGAGGAGGATAGACTATAGAATATCAGCATTGTGAAAAACTAGACATGGACCGTACATCCACAATATATACGTTGATCTGAGCCGCTAGGCATAATTTCTAAATATGAACATGAGGTTCTTTGTTAACATTTCTTGTTAGTATGTTTAGGGTGGAGGATGGTAAACATGATATTTCCTTACCTTCTTTTTGCAACGTTCAAAGAGATCTATTTGATGCACCAATAATTTTTGTGGAATTACAGAGCATGCTACAGGAAATGGCTCTGCATAAATCTCTTTGTCCTGATGGGCTTCTGTTTAAACTTTTTTTTTAATTTCAGACCCCCCTGTTGTCTGAATTTAAAAATGTCTTGGAATCGTCATATGAAAAGGTGATCCTCGTACCCTTATGTTGGAAGCAAATATAACCTTAATCCTGAAGAAGAGGAAAAATTTTTTGTCACTGGACACATGTTGTCCAGTCTCCTTACTAAATTGTGATGCCAAACTCTTGGCAAACATATAGGCCAAAAGATTGGCCAAAGTAATTGTTGATCTGGTTCATCTGGATCAAAATGGATTTGTACCTAACAAATCCACAAACATCAATATTAGGTGACTGTTCTATAACATTTAGAACTGTGCGCGTGTAACGTCTATGGCCACGGTCCGTCGTTCGGACGTTAACCTCGACGGCCATGGCCATGGACAGCTTACCTCATTGCAGCGTCGTCCCGCTGTCAGGCGCCGGCACTCACTTCCGGATTCAGAGAGCCTCCGGCGGGCGCGCGCCCGCGCATGTACGGCCTTAAAGGGCCAGTGCACGCATTTTTGCAGTAACTCTGCAATCTGGCCCAGGATGCCCTGGGCTATAAAAAGGGCTCAGCCCCCTTGCTCTTTGCCAGAGCGTTGTTCGTTACCCATTGTTTGTCGTGCTTATGGTCTCCCAGTGTCTTCCAGTTTCCCAGTGTACCTTGCTCCTGTATCCTGTATCCCGTATCCTGTTTCCGTGCTACCTAGTGCTATTGCCGTGCTGTGCTATTTTCCGTGTTGTGCTACAGTCTACACTTGATCTGCTACGCCTCACCTGACGACTTCCCGCCGCCTGGTCCTGGACGTGCCTGCCTTGCTGAACTAATTGAACTGTATACTTACCTGTTTGGCTAGCTGCCATCCCGCTACGCGGTACGGCCCAGTGGGTCCACACCCCGCATCCTGACAGTGGGTATTGTGGGCCACTCCATTTTGTCTTTGGATTCTATAAAATGTGGATTTTATAGTTTGTTTTGGAAACAAATGCGGATTAGGCTTCGTTCACATCTGCGTCAGGGCTCCGTTCCGACGTTCCGTCTGAGATTTCCGTCGGAACGGAGCCCTGACTGACACAAACTGAAACCAAAGATTTCCGTTTCCATCACCATTGATTTCAATGGTGAAGGATCCGGTGCCAATGGTTTCAGTTTGTCTCCGTTGTGCAAGGGTTCCGTAGTTTTGACAGGATGAAAACTTTCTGGTGCTAGCGACGCCACTGAATCTGCCCGCCGCCCGTGACAGTGAACAGGCTTTAAACTTTAGTGAGCGGGTGGATCGTGGAAGGTGCATGGCCGCGCAACTTATAGGGAACACTGATACCTACCATTACTGTCTATGGGCAAAGGATACGTTAAATGGATGCCTAATGTTGGCATCTGTCACCTATAGACTATAATAGTAACTGATAGCCTTTCACGACGTGTCAGTTTAATGGATACCATTAAAGTCTACGATGACGGATGCCCTTGTATGTGTAGCGTCCGCTGTGTCCCGTAGGGTGCACGCACACGCTCGTGCCCGCTCTTAAAGGGCCAGCACGCTCACATGAAAACAATCATCATCATCAACTCACATGATTTCCTGGACTATGAGAAGGCCTCTGCCCTTCTGATCCTTGCCTGAGCGTTGTTTGTCATATCCTAGTTTGTCTAAGCAAATGGTCTCCTAGTGTTTTCCAGTTCCAGTGTTCCCTGTTCCTGTTTCCTGTGTCTCATGCTATCCTGATCGAGTGTCGTGCTGAGCTGTAGTCGTGCTGTGCTGTATCTACGCCTGTCCTGCTGCCCCATGAAATAAAATTGACAACGGACCCTGAGTCCACAAACGCAGAACCTATCCCAGTCTTGCCAAAAATGACACCTGGGCTGGCAACAAGACCTTATTAAAACGAACGGGAGATACCTGTGCGCCCAAGTGACCTCCCCGATGACCACTTAGGCGCGGAAGTTTTCCGGAGTATTCTTTTTTGCGTTTGGGACAGGAGCTGAGTAGATGGTCCGCGTCTCCACAGTAGAAGCATAAGGCATTTTTGCGGCGGAACTCCCTGCTTACTTTTGGATCTCCTGTGATCCCTATCTCCATCTATTCCTCCTGGTAGTCAGCTGAAGAAGATGGCACTGGGACAGCTCGAGACCTAGGAGGATCGACTGGAGTAGGAGGACCGGACCGTTCCTGCCGACGCTCCCGGATGCGTCGGTAGAGACGGACAACGAGATTCATAAGCTGATCTAGAGAGTCAGGGGGGGGGAGTAACCTACTAGCAGGTCTTTCAGGGCGTCAGTCAGTCCTAGCCTGAAGTGGTACTTCAGGGCTGAGTCACCCCAGGTAGATTCCACAGACCACTTCCTAAACTCAGAGCAGTACTCCTCTACTGGCCTCTTACCCTAATGAAGTCCCCCTAACTAAGTTTCAGCGAACGCTGTCCTTTCGGGTTCGTCATAGGGATGTCCCAGGGCGGAAAAGAAGGCCTCAACAGAGGAGCGTTGGGGACTAGTGGGAGATAAGGAAAATGCCCAATCCTGGGGGTCCCCCAGTAGACAGGATATGATGATCACCACACGTTGAGACTCAGAGCCAGAAGAATAGGGCCGTAGCTGAAAATAAAGCATGCAGCTCTCACGAAAAAATGCAAACATTTTTTTAGCACCAGAGAAACGATAGGGTAGGCTGCCATGGGTAACACAGGGGCGGCCACCTGTGGGGCATGCTCCTGCTGGTAGACTCTCTGGGCCAATTGGGTGAAACCCTGCATTTGCTCTGTTAACACTACCAAAGGGTCCATGGCAAACAAAGCCAGACAACAGGGAAGAGCAGGTAAAAGGTCTGTAATTCTGTCATGAACAAATACACAGTAAACAGTGAGGTTCCTGTTCTTCCCAAACCTCTGTCCCTACCTATTTGTACGACCCGACCTAAACGACGGCGCACAATTGGGTGGCGTTCCCTATACTGGTACAAGTGAAACTGACAAACAAATAAGACAGAGACAGTACGAAATAACAAAGGGTAACCTGGGAAGTACACGGAGGGAGAGGGAGAGGCAGGGCAATTGCGCCGTGGACAAGTCTGGGCGCAAAAAGGCAGAGTAAGGCTATGTTCACACGGAGTATTTTGGGGAAGGAATATCTGCCTCAAAATTCCGTTTGGAACTTTGAGGCAGATATTCCTCTCCCTGCACGCCGATTTTCGCGGCAATTATCGTGCCGTTTTTCGCCCGCGGCCATTGAGCGCCGCGGGCATAAAACAGCGAGAAATACGCTTTCTCCTGCCTCCCATTGAAGTCAATGGGAGGTCGGAGGCGGAAGCGCCCGAAGATAGGGCATGTTGCTTCTTTTTCCCGCGAGGCAGTTTTACTGCTCGCGGGAAAAAGACGCCGACGCCTCCCATTGAAATCAATGGGAGGCGTTCTCGGGCCGTTTCTGCCGAGTTTTGCGACGCGGTTTCCGCGTCAAAAAACTCGGCAAAATACCCCGTGTGAACATAGCCTAAGGCAGGCAGGGTCAAACTGGGAGAGAGTGGAAAAAACAAACGTCAGAAGGCAAAGAAAAGTCAGGAGTCCAGCCGAGGTCAGGTCACAAGAAGTCAAAAAGCAAGTCGCTCAGGGGAGTCTGAAACAAGGGAAAGCACCAGGCAAGGAAACTCTAATTACAGACAAAGGCTAACTATCCCAGGCTTAACTAAATAAGGAGAAGGCAGGAGCTCAGGAACATCAGGCAGGCTTTAATTGGCCTGACGCTTTTGAGCTCCTATTGGCTACAGGCTGCCAGGCCGGGCGACGCCCGAGTTAGTAACTCTCGATGTCCTGGAGACCAAGGGAGCCACAGGCAGAGAGTACGTGACATATATATTCCAAAAATTTGTATTAATATAAATACCAATATAAACTGTACACATAAATAATGCTGCTATGTATACTAAACACATGAATAATAATATCATCAGTTGATATACTGAATTGGATTAATGTAGAGATGGTCCAAGCTAAATGAAACAAAATAAATGTACACAAGGCCCCAGGAACCAGTTGGGTTGCACCCTAGAGTTCTTAAAGAGCTTAGTTCAGTTATTTCTGTCCCCCTCTTCCTAATATTTAGAGATTCTCTAGTGACTGGTATAGTGCCAAGGGATTGGTGCAGGGCAAGTGTGGTGCCTATTTTCAAAAAGGGCTCTAGGTCTTCCCCAGGTAATTATAGACCAGTAAGCCTAACATCCATTGTGGGGAAAATGTTTGAAGGGCTATTGAGGGACTATATACAGGATTATGTGACAAAAAATAGTATTACAAGTGACAGCCAGCACGGTTTAACTAAGGTCAGAAGCTGTCAAACCAACCTGATTTGTTTTTATGAAGAGGTGAGCAGAAGCGTAGACAAAGGGGCCGCTGTGGATATAGTGTTTTTGGACTTTGCAAAGGCATTTGACACTGTCCCTCATAGACGTCTAATGGGTAAATTAAGGACTATAGGTTTAGAAAGTATAGTTTGTAATTGGATTGAGAATTGGCTCAAGGACCGTATCCAGAGAGTTGTGGTCAATGATTCCTACTCTGAATGGTCACCGGTTATGAGTGGTGTACCCCAGGGTTCCGTGCTGGGACCACTATTATTCAACTTATTTATTAATGATATAGAAGATGGGATTAATAGCACTATTTATATTTTTGCAGATGACACCAAGCTATGTAGTAATGTTCAGTCTATGGAAAATGTTTGTGAATTGAAAGCGGATTTAAACAAACTGAGTGTTTGGGCGTCCACTTGGCAAATGAGGTTTAATGTAGATAAATGTAAAGTTATGCACCTGGGTACGAACAACCGGCATGCATCATATGTCCTAGGAGGAGCTACACTGGGGGAGTCACTTGTTGAGAAGGATCTGGGTGTACTTGTAAATCATAAACTAAATAACAGCATGCAATGTCAATCAGCTGCTTCAAAAGCCAGCAAGATATTGTCGTGTATTAAATGAGGCATGGACTCGCAGGACAGGGATGTAATATTACCACTTTACATAGCATTAGTGAGGCCTCATCTAGAATATACAGTTCAGTTCTGGGCTCCAGTTCATAGAAAGGATGCCCTGGAGTTGGAAAAAATACAAAGAAGAGCAACGAAGCTAATAAGGGGCATGGAGAATCTAAGTTATGAGGAAATATTAAAAGAACTAAACCTATTTAGCATCGAAAAAAGACGACTAAGGGGGGACATGATTAACTTATATAAATATATTAATGGCACATACAAAAAACATGGTGAAATCCTGTTCAATCTAAAACCCGCTCAAAAAACAAGGGGGCACTCCCTCCGTCTGGAAAAAAAAGGTTCAACCTGCAGAGACGACAAGCCTTCTTTTACTGTGAGAACTGTGAATTTATGGAATAGTCTACCGCAGGAGCTGGTCACAGCAGGGACAGTAGATGGCTTTAAAAAAGGCTTAGATAATTTCCTAGAACAAAAAAAATATAAGCTCTTATGTGTAGAATTTTTTTTCTACTTCCCTTTTCCCGTCCCTTGGTTGAACTTGATGGACATGTGTCTTTATTCAACCGTACGAACTATCATATAAACTGTACCCATGAAAAACTCCACTATTTACTATACATATTAATGCTATTTACACGATACACATGAATAAAGCGGCTATACAGTGAAGGAAATAAGTATTTGATCCCTTGCTGATTTTGTAAGTTTGCCCACTGTCAAAGACATGAACTGTAATGACAGGGATAGGGAAACAGACAAATGATCCCTAATCTACCCGCCACTCAGTCCCTGCCTACTTGCAACGACCCGCCCTAGGCGACAGGGGAACAAGTGGGCGACGGTCCCTACACCCAATAGGTGCACGACAGACAAACAGACAAGGGTACAAAGAAGCAAGGGAAATGGGGAAGTTGCCCACGGAACACCGTGAGCAACAAGCAAGGTGAACGAGCCGAGTCAAACCAGGAGATGAGCGAGGTACAAATACGTAGAGCAGAAGAGTGGTCAGAAAAGCCAAGGTCAAACACAAGCAGAGAATAAGTAGTTCAGAAGCTGCAGCAGGGCCAGGAAACCAAACGAGAAGAATCACAAGCAAGGAGGAACACGAAAGGCAGGTATAAATAGACAGAGGGCGGGAGCTAGCTCCGTCTGGCCAGGATGTGATAGGCTCTCCCACTCCTAAGCCTGCCATCCTGAGTGGTGGAAGATGGAGTCAGTCTCACAGACATAGAAGCAGGTGCAGACTGATTACCTATGGGCGTTGACACAGAAGCTGTGCCTGGCAGATCCTTTACATGAACAGTCTAGAATTTTTAGGCTAGGTTAATTTTAACAGTGAGAGATAGATTATATTTAAAAAAAAACAGAAGATCACATAGTCAAAATTATATATATTTATTTGCATTGTGCACAGAGAAATAAGTATTTGTTCCCCTACCAACCATTAAGAGTTCAGCCTCCTCCAGACCAGTTACACGCTCCAAATCAACTTGGTGCCTGCATTAAAGACAGCTGTCTTAAATGGTCACCTGTATAAAAGACTCCTGTCCACAGACTCAATTAATCAGTCTGACTCTAACCTCTACAACATGGGCAAGACCAAAGAGCTTTCTAAGGATGTCAGGGACAAGATCATAGTCCTGCACAAGGCTGGAATGGGCTACAAAACCATAAGTAAGACCCTGGGTGAGAAGGAGACAACTGTTGGTGCAATAGTAAGAAAATGGAAGACATACAAAAATGACTGTCAATCGACATCGATCTGGGGCTCCATGCAAAATCTCCAATGCTGTGAAAATCACCAAAAGTGACCTCAAATGCGCATGGTGCACATGCTCATTTGTCGAGGCAAATGATAAATGCCTTGAGGGGTGCCGTTTCCAAAATGGGGTCACTTCTTGGGGCTTCCCCTGTACTCTGGTACCTCAGGGGTTTTGCATATGCGACATGGTGACCAAAAACCAATACAGCAAAATCTGCATGCCAAATAGCGCTCCTGCCATACTGAGCCTTATCGTGTGTCCAAACTGCAGTTTATGACCACATATGGGGTATTGCCGTAATCGGGAGAAATTGCTTTTTAAATGTTGGGGTGCTTTTTCTCCAGTATCCCTTGTGAAAATGAAGACATTGTACAATTTAGTGGAACAAAATGTAGATTTTGATTTTCACGGCCTAATTTAAATAATTTCTGCAAAAGACCTGTGGGGTCTAAATGCTCACTATACCCCTAGATAGATTCCTTGAGGGGTATAGTTTCCCAAATGGGGCCACTTTTGGGGGATTTCCACTGTTTTGGCCTCTCATGGGCTTTGCAAATGTAACATGGCACCTGAAAAACAATCAAGCAAAATTTGAGCTCCGAAAGCCAAATAGCGCTCCTTCCCTTCTGAGCCCTGCCATGGGTCCAAACATCAGTTTATTACAACAAAAAGGGGTATTGCACGACATTTTATTAGAAAAAAACATGGATTTTCATTTTTAGGGCCTAATTACACTAAATTCAGCAAAATACCTGTGGGGTCAAAATGCCCACTATACCCCTTGATAAATTCCTTGAGGGGTGTAGTTTGCGAAAAGGTGTCTTTTTTGGGGTGTTTTCTTTGTTTTTGCCCCACAAGACCTCTTCAAACCTGACATGGTGCCTAAAATATATGCTAATACAGGGGGCTCTATCTACAGGGGTCACGGTGTGTGTGTGTGTGTATGTTTGTGTGTGTGTGTGTGTGTGTGTGTGACACAGTGTATGGTGTATGGTACGCTATTATATTTAAGTGCATAGTATGTGGTTTAATGAGAACTTTATCTTTGTTTATAGGTGCAGAAATGTTGGAAAAGTGAGAAGCTGAAGACATCTGAGCGGCAAACTGCAGAAATGGGCTGTGATCGGGAGAAGTCATCATAGAGGTCTGGACCAGATGGAGAAAAAGAACTAGAATCTGAGACATCACCGGTGAGTCACTTAGTGTAAATGTTTATTCTGCCTCTAATCAGCCTCTGTAGTCACTGTATGATCTGCAGCGAGATTATGGGTGGTATGATTATGATATGATTTATTTTTTTGGGAAACAGCATCTCCCAGCATATGCTTACCATTGTTTGGGCCATGTTGGGAGCTGGAAACAATTTAGTGTGAACCTATACGTCAGGGGTTGCACTAAATTGAGCTGTATTTGTGCTGGTGCTGTATATATGTACTGAGCTTGGTTCTGGGGCTGTATATATATACTGAGCTTGGTTCTGATGCTGTATTTATGTTCTGAGCTTGGTTCTGGTGTTGTGTATAGAACTATATTGCTTGTAAAATGTACAAATGTTTTTATGCTCGAGTTACCTAAAAAGAAATGTGGAAAAGAAATGACACGTCGATTGGTAGAGTAAACAAACATGGCGAGGGGGAAGGAGATGTCGGGAAAGAGGTTGGGGGGGGGCGCCAAACTGAATCTTTGCCCCAGGTGCTGGAGAACCTAGCTACGCCTCTGTCATAGGAGTACAAAGATGGTGGACTTGGGGTACTTCGTCAGGCCCCCAGGCCGCCATGCCAACCAACGGCTCCCCCCGATCTCGCCACGGGGGGCCGTTGGGACGTTACAGGGGGTTGCCCCCCTGTTTTTAGTCATTTAAATGCCGCAATCGCTATTGAACGCGGCATTTAACGGGTTAAACAAGCGGGATCGCGTTCGAACAGGATCCAGCTCGTTACCTCAAAGTGTCGGCTGTAACACACAGCCGACACACTTGCTCTACGGAGCGCTATCAGCCCGTGAGCCCGCTCCATATTTCCCTACCCGGCGTGCGCCGTATATATACGGCGGATGTCTGGAAGGGGTTAATATTATTATTTTCCTTATTACTTCAAGTGTTTGTTTAACCCCTTTAGGACGCAGCCTGTTTCGGCCTTGTGGATTCGGATGATTTTGTCAAATCTGACATGTGTCGCTTTATGTGTTAATAACTTTGGAATGCTTTAACTTATCCAAGCGATTCTGAGATTATCTTCTCGTGACATATTGTACTTTATGTTAGTGAAAAAATTTGGTCGATAAATGCAATATTTATTTGTGAAAAACGTCACATTTTAGAGGAAATGTGCAAAAATTTGCATTTTTCTAAATTTAAATGTATCTACTTGTAAAACAGATAGTAATACCACACAAAATAGTTACTAGTTTCCCATATGTCTACTTTATATTTGCATCATTTTTTTTCACGTCCTTTTATTTTTCTAGGACGTTACAAGGCTTAGAACTTTAGCAGCAATTTCTCAAATTTTCAAGAAAATTTCAATAGGCTGTTTTTCCAGGGACCAGTTCAGTTGTGAAGTGGCTTTGAGGGCCTTATATATTAGAAAGTCCCCATAAATCACCCCATTTTGAAACCTGCACCCCTCAAAGTATTTAAAACAACATTCAGAAATTATTTTAACCCTTTAGGCGTTTCACAGGAGTTAAAGCAAAGTAGAGGTGAAATTTACAAATTAAATCATTTTTGCTGAAATTCATTTGTAATAAAAAAAATTCTGTAATACAGAAGGTTTTACCAAAGAAACGCAACTCCGTATTTATTTACCCAGACTCTGCAGTTTTTAGAAATATCCCACATGTGGCCCTAGTATGATAATAGACTGAAGCACCGGCCTCAGAAGCAAAGCAGCACCAAGTGGATTTTGGGGCCTCCTTTTTTTAGGAATATATTTTAGGCACCGTGTCAGGATTGAAGAGGTCTTGTGGTGCTTAAACAAGTGAAACCGCCCAAAAGTGACCCCATTTTGGAAACTACACCCCTCAAGGCGTTTTTATAGGAGTATAGTTAGCATTTTGACTCCACAGTTTTTTTTGCAGAATTTTGTGGAATTAGTCTGTGAAGATGAAAATATAAACCTATATGTGGTCATAAACTTTTGTTTGGACTCACAACAGTGATCTGAAGGGAAGGAGCGCCTTTTGGATTTTGGAGCGCAAATTTTGCTGGAATGGTTTTTTTATTGCCATGTCGAATTTGCAACGCCCTTGAGGGACCAAAACAGTGGAAACCCCCCAAAAGTCACCCCATTTTGGAAACTATGCCCCTCAAGGAATTTGTCTAGGGGCATAGTTAGCATTTTAAGTTCTTTTGTGGAATTAGTCCGTGATAATTAATATCAACATTTGTGTCCACTAAAATGTTTAATTTTTAAATTTTCACAAGGGATAAAAAAGAAAAACCACACCAAGATTTGAAAGTCCATTTCTTCCGAGTACGGCAATACCCCATAATGTTCATCATTTTTTTTATTAGAAATTAATTAACCCTTTCAGGACTGATCCTTTTTTGCTTTTTCATTTTCGTTTTCCACTCCCCACCTTCCAAGAGCCATAACTTTTTTATTTTTCCATCAATAGAGTAGTGTGAAGGCTTATTTTTTTGCGGGAGGAGTTGTAGTTTCTATTGACACCATTTAAAGTACCATATAATGTACTGGGAAACTGAAAATATATTATTTGCGGGCTGAAATTGGAAAAAACTGTGATTCTTCCATTGTTTTTGGGCTTTTACGTCTTTCACCATACGGTAAAAATGACAACTCCATTTTATTCTGCGTCTCAATATGATTACGATGATACCAATTTTTTTATATTTTTTTCTACTTTTACAAAGAAAAGTCTTTGTTAAAAAAACAATAATTGTTTTATATCATCACATTCTGAGAGGCATAACTTTTTTCTTTTTCGGTCGATTGAGCGTTGTGAGAACTTATTTTTGGCCTGACGAGCTGTAGTTTTTATTGGTTACAATAAAATGAAAATACAAATTCTTGATCACTTTTTATTAAAAAAATTTTTAGAGCTAAGGTGACCAGCGATTTTGGCGTTTTAAATTCTTTATTTCTTACGGCGTTCACCGTGCGCAACAACTTACATTTTACTTTATTCTGTGGGTCGGCATGATTACGGCGATACCATATGTATATCGTTTTTTTTATGTTTTGCAGTGTTTGCCCAATAAAATCATATTTTTATAAAATTATTTATTTTTTGTGTTGCCATATTTTGAGAGCCATAACTTTTTTATTTTTCAGTCAAAAAAGCTGTGTAAGGGCTTGTTTTTTGCGGGACGGGTGTTATTTTGTATTGATACTATTTTTGGGTACATGCGACTTTTTGATCACTTTTTATTCTATATCTTGGGAGGGGTGGTGACCAAAAAATAGCGATGCTGGCATTGTTTTTAGTTTATTTTTGTGAGGTTCACCGTGAGGGAAAAATAACACTATGGTTTTATAGTTTAGGTCGTTACGAACGCAGTGATACCAAATATGTGTACTTTTTTTTAACGTTTTCATTTGTTTCCTATAATAAAATTCTTATTATAGGAAGAAAAAAACGTTTATTTTTACACTTTTTACACTTTTACATGTTTATTAGCTTTTTTTTTTTTTTTACTTTTTACACTTTCTTTTTCTACCTGCAGCTCTGTTCGCTGCTAGAATACATTACACTACCTAGTAGTGTAATGTATTCCAACTGTCAGTGTGACGTCACAGTCACTCTGACATCAAGCATGTCGCTAACGGTGTGCACTGGGAACGACTCAGTAACTATATGTCCTCTTACAGGAAGTAACCTCCCGCGACGACGTATAGTTACTGACTCATGCGGGTAGGGGTTAACACTCACACATCTTTTTTTATTATTTCAATTATTTTTATTTTTATCTAGCATGTTTCAAACAAAATACAATACAGAATTTCACTCAAAATAACCCACTGCAAATATACACAATTACTGTTCCACCCCACCCCCAGATCCAAAAGAGAAATAAAAAAAAAAAGACCCTTCACCTCAAATCCAGGGACCCCAGATCTCCTGCCATTTGTGCAATTGATTAATCTTTTTAACTCTTATTTTTTCATACTCTCTAATTTTAGAAACAGTGTTTCTCCATTCCAAAATGAAGGGGGGAGACTCAGCCATCCATTTTCTTGCAATCATGAATTAAGCAATCAACAAAACTCTCAGAGTAAGATGAATTTGGGTTTTTGAGAACTTCAACTTTACCAAATCAGCAGTGCAATTCAGCAGCGCTAATTCAGCAGTTTTGAGAAGCTCACAGCCAAGCTTAGTCGAAACCTCCTGGAAAATCAGAGACTAAAATACAACATTATTCGGGCATTCACAGATCATAAGGAAAAACTCTGCAATAGAAAAATGACAGCTGTGGCATTTTGCATCCCTAGGTGTGCCCATTTTATGAAGCAATAATGGGGTACAATAGAGACGGTTGGTAATATTAAACTGAACCATTTGATGATTTGCACTAACCGAGCACACCTTCCCATTCTTATTAATAATTACCCTATTTCCCTGACTTATTTGACCTAAGTCCTTATTCTAAAATTCATTATTTGCCCTCCCTTGAGGACGTGTCCCACCAGTGTAATACTCTTTCCCAAATATTAGAATCGGGAATGGTCAAAAATAGTTTGTACTTATAATTATTCCAAATCAGATTGAAAGGTAATGCCGCCCTGATTCCACAGAATTTTTTAAAATCCTCCCAGCATTTATAGAAAAGACTACTAATAAGAAAGGTCTTAAACCACCGATGGTTCAGTTGTCCAGACTCCAGCAATTCAAAAATATTATGAACCATTCCAGTTGCATTCTCAATCAGAATCTTCAGGGCACCAGATTCTTGCTAGCTCACCAGGGATTGAATTTGAGTGGCCCAAAGGTAACCCTGAATCCATGAAAGGGATAACCCTCCCCCTCTCAAACATGAATCCATAAATATTTCTGCTTGATCCTGACCATTTCCGGCCCCATATAAGATTGTTAATAATTACTTTAATCAATTTGAATATCTTGGCGTCTATCCATTCTGGACAGGATGTTAACACATACAATAATTGAGGTAACAAAATCATCTCAATGAGGGAAATGATATCACTTCTTGATAGGGGGTGTTTACCTTGCATATGCACCTTCACTCTAATTTTCAAAATCAATGGCATGACATTAGAGGAAATATGATTTTCTAAATTCCCATCAATCTTAATTCCCAAATATTAAAAATGTTTTCAAGAATGCAGCACAGATAATTTACCAATTGAAGCAACATCTGTTGCATCCAATGGCAGCAGATTAGATTTATTCCAATTAATCTCTAAGCCAGAAAAAACACCAAATTGTTCTATTAAATAGATGGTCCTAGGGACAGACCTCTCTGCTTCCGTTAGATATAAAAGAATATCATCCGCATACAACAGTATTTTATCCCTTAGGCTCCCATGTAAGGCCTAATTTACATCTGTGTTGAGGCTCAGTTAGGGGCCTCCATCACAGATTCCGCTGAAAATACCGGAAACAATAGCGCAGCATGCTAGTTTACATCACGTGGCGCGGAGTTACCTCAGTTCATTGTTCTACTTTTAAAAGTAGGCCAATGAACTGAGGTAGCCTGGGGCCACTTGATGTAAACTAACCAATGACAGCTTAGTGTCACGAAGGGTCTGTGGACCCACTGGGCCATACCGCCTTGGCAGTAAGGCAGCTGGCCAACAGGGAGCAGGTGAGAGTCTATAGGTCTATAGGTACCTGTGGCAGCTCATACAGCAGCAGGGCAGGCTCGGCTGGGACTAGGTAGCAGGCGGACGTCAGGCGAGGAGAAGCAGGTCAGACGTGGATGCAGCACAGCACGACTTTGGCACAGCTCAGTGCTAGACCAGGGATGTATGGATTGTTAGGAGCAGGAACTGGAAACAGGTATAGGTACAGGGACAGGGACTGGAACAGGGACTGGAACAGGAAAGACACTAGGAGGCCATCACATAGACAAACTAGGGAACACAACAACGCTCAGGCATAGAACTAGAGGGCTGGACCGCTCTTATACTCAAGGGTACTCACGGGTCAAAGTTCATCAACGAGGTCCGGTGCGCACGCTGCCCCTTTAAGAGCGGGCATGAGCATGTGCGCACACCCTATGGAATTCGGCTAAGGTGAGTGGACGCGGCTGTCAGGGGGAGGTTGGAGCTGACAGCCCGCAGCCACGGACATTACACTTAGGCTTTGTTCACATCTGCGTTGGGAGTCCGTTCATGGGTTCCGTCTGAGCTTTCCGTCAGGGGAACCCATGAAAGGAATTACATTTGAAACAAGTGGAAACCATAGGTTCCTGTTTGCATCACCACTGATTTCAATTGTGACGGATGTGGTGCAAATGGTTTCCGTTTGTCACCGTTGTTTAACCCCTATCCGCACGAGTAAGTAACTGTAATGACGGGGTAGGGAGACAGACAGATGAGCCCTAATCTACCCGCCATTCAGTCCCTGCCTACTTGCAAATGCCCGTCCTAGGCGACGGCGTACAACTGAGCGACGGTCCCTACGCTCAATAAGTGCACGACAGACAAACAGAAGAGGGTACACAGAAGCTAAGGGAAATGGGGCAGTTGCCCACGGCAACACAGTGAGCAACAAGAGTAGTGAACGAGCCGAGTCAAACCAGGAGTGCACGAGGTACAAATAGCAGAGCAGGAGCGTAGTCAGTAAAGCCAGGGTCAAAAATGAAGCAAGGTCAATAATTATAGCAGGAGCAGCAGAGCCAGGAAACAGAAAAGAATCACAGGCAAAGGAGGAGCAGGAAATGCAGGTATAAATAGACAGAGGGCGGGAGCTAGCTCCATCTGGCCAGGCTGTGATAGGCTCTCCCACTCCTCAGCCTACCAGCCTGACTGGTAGAAGATCGTGTCACTCTCTCAGACTTAGGAGCAGGTGCAGACTGATTACCCACGGGCGTCGACACAGAAGCTGTGTCTGGCAGATCCTTTACAGTAACTGTACGTCGTCGCGGGAGTTTACTTCCCGCACGACGACGTACAGTTACTGAGTTTTTCCCGGTGCGCACTGTCGGCGACAGTGTGCACCAGGAACCGGGAGGTCAGCTGTCGCCGACAGCTGACACTCCACTCTTGCCGGCCAGCAGTCCTTTGCCGCTGATTTCTGTGAATTAACCCCTTAAATTCGGCGATCGGTTGCAATCGCCGAATTTTAGGGGTTTCTAGCATATTGGCAGACCCCGGTCCGAAATTGCGGGATTTGCCGATAGTTAGTATGGCAAACGGAAGCCAAACAATGACTTCCGTGTCTGCCATGGACGGAAGCCCATCAGGACCAACCTTCGGCTGGTGCTGATAGGCTTCCTGTTAGAGTTACAGGAAGTCACTGTGTCGTTCCCGATGCACACTGTCGGCGACAAGGTGTGCATCGGGAACTTGGAGATCAGCTGTCCTCGACAGCTGACACTCCAGTGTTGCCGATCAGCGGCTCATCGCCGCTGATTTCGGCAATCAACCCGTTACATGCGGAACTCGATTGCGATCTCCGCATGTAGGGGGTTTGTAGCACATCAGCAGCCCCCATGCAATCGTGGGGGCTGCTGATGCTTGTGATGGCATCCGGAGGCCAGGCAACGGCCTCCGGGTCTGCCATGTATGGAAGCCTATGAGGACTAGCCTCTGTGACGTCACACTGACAGTTGGAATACGTTACACTACCTAGGTAGTGTAATGTATTCTAGCAGCGATCAGAGCTGCAGGTCAAAAAAATAAAGTGTAAAAAGTAAAAAAAAGTTAATAAACAAAAAAATAAAGTGTAAAAAGTAAAAAGAAAGTTAATAAACAAAAAAATAAAGTGTAAAAAGTTAAAAAAAAGTTAAAGCGACTCTGTCACCACATTATAAGTGCCCTATCTCCTACATAAGGAGATCGGCGCTGTAATGTAGGTGACAGTAATGCTTTTTATTTAAAAAAACGATCTTTTTTCACAAAGTTGGGAGCGATTTAAGTTTATGCTAATGAGCTTTCTTAATGCCCAAGTGGGCGTACTTTTACTTTCGACCAAGTGGGCGTTGTACAGAGGAGTGCATGACGCTGACCAATCAGCATCATGCACTCCTCTCCATTCATTTACACTGCACTAGCGATATAGATATATCGCTATGTGCAGCTACATACACAAGCCCTAACATTACTAGTGTCCTGATAATGAATACACATGAAATCCAGCCTGGACGTCATGTGTACTCAGAATCCTGACACATCTGAATCTTTTTTGTGAGATTCCAGCAACGGATACGAAATCTCGCGAGATCTCGGAGCTAAAGGAGATTTGGCTTCACTTGCCGGAATCTCACAAAAAAAGATTCAGAAGTGTCAGGATTCCGAGTATACATGACGTCCAGGCTGGATTTCATGTGTATTCATTATCAGGACACTAGTAATGTTAGGGTTTGTGTATGAGGCTGCACATAGCGATATATCTATATCGCTAGTGCAGTGTAAATGAATGGAGAGGAGTGCATGATGCTGATTGGACAGCGTCATGCACTCCTCTGTACAACGCCCACTTGGTCGAAAGTAAAAGTACGCCCACTTGGGCATTAAGAAAGCTCATTAGCATAAACTTAAATCGCTCCTAACTTTGTGAAAAAAGATCGTTTTTTTAAATAAAAAGCATTACTGTCACCTACATTACAGCGCCGATCTCCTTATGTAGGAGATAGGGCACTTATAATGTGGTGACAGAGTCTCTTTAATAAAAATAAAAGGTTTTGTCTTCCTATAATAAGTCATTTATTATAGGAAAAAAATGAAAACGTTAAAAAAAAGTGCACATATTTGGTATCACCGTGTTCGTAACGACCCAAACTATGAACTATAATGTTAATTTTTCCGCACGGTGAACGCTGCAAACAAAATAGAAACGGAAAACTGTGAGCATCGCTATTTTTTGGTCACCACCCCTCCCAAGATATAAAATAAAAAGTGATCAAAAAGTCACATTTACCCCAAAATGGTACCAATAAAAACTACAACCCGTCCCGCAAAAAACAAGACCTCCCACAGCTTTTTTGACCAAAAAATAAAAAAGTTACGGCTCAGAATAGCGTGTCTCAGAAAATAAATTATTTTATAGAAACGTAATTTTATTGTGCAAACGCTGCAAAACTATACACATATGGTATCGGCGTAATCGTACCGACCAGCAGAATAAAGTCAAATGTAATTTATTGCGCACGGTGAACGCTGTAAGAAATAAAGAATTTAAAGCGCCAAAATCGCTGTTTTTTGGTCACCTTAGCTCTAAATAAGATCCTGTGGGGTCAAAATGCTCACTATACCCCTAGAAAAATTAATTGAGGGGTGTAGATTCCAAAATAGGGTCACTTTTGGGGGGTGTCCACTGTTTTGGTCCCTCCGGGGCGTTGCAAACCCGACATGGCACTGAAAACCAAGCCAGCAAAATCCACGCTCCGAAATCCAAAAGACTCTCCTTCGCTCCTGAGCCTTGCTGTGGGTCCAAACATCAGTTTATGACCACATATGGGGTATTGCCGTAATCGGGGGAAATTGCTTAACAAATGTTGGGGTGCTTTTTCTCCTTTATTCCTTGTAAAAATGAAAAAATTCTATGTTTCCACAGAAAAATAGGTGATTTTCATCTTCACAGACTAATTCCACTAAATTCTGCAAAAAAACTGTGGGGTCAAAATGCTAATTATACCCCCAGAAAAAGGCCTTGAGGGGTGTAGTTTCCAAAATGGGGTAACTTTTTGGGGGTTTCGACTGTTTAGGTACCACAAGACCTCTTCAAACCTGACATGGTGCCTAAAATATATTCCTAAAAAAAGGAGGCCCCAAAATCCACTAGGTGCTCCTTTGCTTCTGAGGCCTGTGTTTCAGTCCATTAGGACACTATGGCCACATGTTGGATATTTCTAAAATCTGCAGAATCTGGGCAATAAATATTGAGTTGCGTTTCTCTGGTAAAACCTTCTGTGTTACAGATTTTTTTTTTATTACAAATAAATTTCGGCAAAAAAAATGAAAATTTGTAAATTTCACCTGTACATTCCTGTGAAACGCCTAAAGGGTTTAACAGGTTCCCGACCGCTGGCCGTAAATATACGGCCAGCGGTCAGGGTCTCTAAAGTCCGGCGTATAGTATATATACGGCCGCACTTCAGAGACTGTGCACGCGCGATCGCGTGCACACAGCTCTATGCCCTGGCTGTTGCTAACAGCCATGGGCACTGGGCAGAATGTCAGGGGTCAATCTTTTGGCCCCTGAACATGTGATCGCTGTGACAACCAATCACAGCGATCACATGCATTTCTGCTTAGAAAACAGTGTGCACGCGATCGCGTGCACACAGCCCTGTGCCCTCGCTGTTACCAACAGCTCTGGGCACTGGGCAGAGTATCAGGGACCAATCTGATGGTCCCTGAACATGTGGTCGCTGTGACAACCAATCACAGCGATCACATGCATTTCTGCTTATAAAACAGTGTGCACGCGATCGCGTGCACACAGCCCTGTGCCCGCGATCGCGTGCACACAGCCCTGTGCCCTCGCTGTTACCAACAGCTCTGGGCACTGGGCAGAGTATCAGGGACCAATCTGATGGTCCCTGAACATGTGGTCGCTGTGAAAATCACAGCGACCACATTTGTTTTATTTTGAGTTTTCTGGCAGTAAATCTCCTGCCTCTTTTCTTCTCCTCAAATATTGTTTCAGTTTGAGGAGAAAAAGAGACTCGGGAGAATTGCTGCCAGAAGATTACAGTGAAAAAAAAACAAACAGTTACACTATAAAACATTCTCTGTATAGATAGATTTCTATCTATCTATACAATCTATCTATCCATCTATCTTTTTTTCTATCTATCTACCTTTCTTTCTTTTATTCTATTAGAATAGGCAGGTAGGGAGTATATAATTATATATATATCCACATATATATAATATATATAGCAATAGCGGTTTATTTTTTTGTTAGCGGTAGTGTAGATATATATAGCAGTTAGGCCCCATGCACACGACAGCAAAAAACCTCCGTTTTTGCGGACCGCAACTGCGGTCCGCAAAAACTGAGCCATTCACTTTCATTGAACGCTGACACCTTTCAGTAGCACTACGGAAGGGTGTCAGTGCCGTGGAAATGTTCCGGGAATTATGGAACATGTCCGTTCTTTCGCATTTTGCGGGCCGTGCTCCCATACTTTGTATGGGAGCATGGCCCGAAAATGCGGCTGTCAGTCAGCGGCCGGCCGTGCCCGCGATCGCGGACAGCAATTGCGGGCACGGTCGTGTGCATGGGGCCTTAGTTTGTGTGTTTTATAAAAAAAATAAAAAAATAAAATTTGTTTAGTTAGTGTTAGTGTTAGTTACGTTATGGCGAGGAAGTTGTTTAGCGCCGAGGAGGCATACGCCATGCTGTGGTCTGAGTCGGAGACCGCATCAGAGATGGCGTTCGAGATGGAACCTGTTTTAGGTAGTGACGATGACAGCGTCACTTCAGGTTCATCTTCAGGGGACGTTGTCCCTGATGCAGTCGAAACTGCAGAACATGAAAGCGCAGGGCCAAGTAGCGCTGTAGCACGGGACAGCCTGGTCCCTCCAGTCCAGGCTCTTGTATGGGCACCTGCCCCATCTTTTGGGCCTAGAATCCACGGATTTACTGCCACTCCTGGCATAACCGTGGACAATACAAATTTTGTCCAAATGGATTACTTCCATTTATTTATAACGGACGACATCCTAAATCAGATTGTCCACGAAACAAATTTATATGCCACGCAATATATAAGGCAGAAACCTTCATCCACCCATGCCAGAGATTGGACGCCCACCAATTTGCAGGAATTAAAAAAAAATTTGGGGCTCACCCTAAATATGGGTATTGTCAAAAAGCCCTCCATTAGGTCTTACTGGTCAACAAGACCCGCCCAAGCCACCCCAGTATATTCTGCAGTAATGCCCAGGTCTCGTTTTGAGACAATAATGAGGTTCCTCCACTTCAATGACAACGCACAGGCCCCCCCAAGTACCGATGCAAACCGGGATCGGTTGTTCAAAATAAGACCGCTAATAAATTCCCTGAATAATTTATTTCTGCAACTCTACACCCCTGAGCAGAATGTAAGTGTGGACGAGCAGATATTTTGGAAGTGTTATAGAAACTCTGTTGAGTTTTGTAAAACCAGCTTTGAAAAAAAGCGATATGTGAAATAATCTTCTTCTATCGTCCGCCCTCCTACATCTCTATGTGATAAATAAGGCCACATATTTGGTATCCCCGTGCACGGGAGAAGTGGCAGAATGTGAACGGAGATTAATTTTGACCGTGGTCTATGCCGTGTGTGAAAAATGCTGGTATAAACTGACGCATTTGCTAAAAAATTGCTAATTTTATTTTGTTCCATCTTATTCAAGAAACTTTCAGAAGAAAACTGGACTGTCTAAAAATATGATAAACCCCTTGAAGAAAACCTTGTGGGGTCTACTTGCGTGAATGAAGTCATTTATGGGGTGATTCTAATGTTTCAGCAGCATTACACCCCCCAGAAAACAGTATGCGGCTATAAAGTCAAGTGCAGAATTCCTGGACCGAAAAGGCCAAAAAGCCTCCTTTTATGCCAAGCCCTGGCACATGCCCGCACAGTGAATAAGGCACACATATTTGGTATCCCATGCACGGGAGAAGTGGAAGAACGTGAAAGGAGATGAATTTTGGCCGTGGTCTATACCGTGTGTGAAAAATACTGGCATAAACTGACGCATTTGCTAAAAAAGTGCTGATTTTATTTTGTTCCATCTTATTCAAGAAACTTTCAGAAGAAAACTGGACTTGCTAAAAATATGATAAACCCCTTGAAGGAAACCTTGTGGGGTCTACTTGTGTGAACGAAGTCATTTATGGGGTGTTTCCAATGTTTCAGCAGCATTACACCCCCCAGAAAACAGTATGCGGCTATAAAATCAAGTGCAGAATTCCTGGACCGAAAAGGCCAAAAAGCCTCTTTTTATGCCAAGCCCTGGCACATGCCCATGAATAAAGCACACATATTTGGTATCCCCATGCACGGGAGAAGAGGAAGAATGTGAAATGCGATGAATTTTGTCCGTGGTCCATTTTGTGTGTGAAAAAGCTAGCATAAACTGACGCATTTGTTAAAAAAAAAAGCTAATTTTATTTTGTTCCATCTTATTCAAGAAACTTTCAGAAGAAAACTGGACTGTCTAAAAATATGATAAACCCCTTGAAGGAAACCTTGTGGGGTCTACTTGTGCGAATGAAGTCATTTATGGGGTGATTCTAATGTTTCAGCAGCATTACACCCCCCAGAAAACAGTATGCGGCTCTAAAATCAAATGCAAAATTCCTGGACCAAAAAGCCTCCTTTTATGCCAAGCCCTGGCACATGCCCGCACAGTAAATAAGGCACACATATTTGGTATCCCCATGCACGGGAGAAGTGGAAGAATGTGAAAGGAGATGAATTTTGACCGTGGTCTATACCGTGTGTGAAAAATGCTAGCCTAAACTGACGCATTTGCTAAAAAAGTGCTGATTTTATTTTGTTCCATCTTATTCAAGAAACTTTCAGAAGAAAACTGGACTGTCTAAAAATATGATAAACCCCTTGAAGGAAACCTTGTGTGGTCTACTTGTGTGAATGAAGTCATTTATGGGGTGTTTCTAATGTTTCAGCAGCATTAGGCCCCCCAGAAAACAGTATGCGGCTCTAAAATCAAATGCAAAATTCCTGGACCGAAAAGGCCAAAAAGCCTCCTTTTATGCCAAGCCCTGGCACATGCCCGCACAGCGAATAAGGCACACATATTTGGTATCCCCATGCACGGGAGAAGTGGAAGAATGTGAAAGGAGATTAATTTTGTCCGTGGACTATACCGTGTGTGAAAAATACTAGCCTAAACTGACGCATTTGCTAAAAAAGTGCTGATTTTATTTTGTTCCATCTTATTCAAGAAACTTTCAGAAGAAAACTGGACTTGCTAAAAATATGATAAACCCCTTGAAGGAAACCTTGTGGGGTCTACTTGTGTGAATGAAGTCATTTATGGGGTGATTCTAATGTTTCAGCAGCATTAGGCCCCCCAGAAAACAGTATACGGCTCTAAAATCAAATGCAAAATTCCTGGACCGAAAAGGCCAAAAAGCCTCCTTTTATGCCAAGCCCTGGCACATGCCCGCACAGTGAATAAGGCTCACATATTTGGTATCCCCATGCACGGGAGAAGTGGAAGAATGTGAAAGGAGATGAATTTTGACCGTGGTCTATACCGTGTGTGAAAAATGCTAGCCTAAACTGACGCATTTGCTAAAAAAGTGCTGATTTTATTTTGTTCCATCTTATTCAAGAAACTTTCAGAAGAAAACTGGACTTGCTAAAAATATGATAAACCCCTTGAAGGAAACCTTGTGGGGTCTACTTGTGTGAATGAAGTCATTTATGGGGTGTTTCTAATGTTTCAGCAGCATTAGGCCCCCCAGAAAACAGTATACGGCTATAAAATCAAATGCAAAATTCCTGGACCGAAAAGGCCAAAAAGCCTCCTTTTATGCCAAGCCCTGGCACATGCCCGCACAGTGAATAAGGCTCACATATTTGGTATCCCCATGCACGGGAGAAGTGGAAGAATGTGAAAGGAGATGAATTTTGACCGTGGTCTATACCGTGTGTGAAAAATGCTAGCATAAACCGACGCAATTGTTAAATTCTTGCATTTTTTTCCAATTTTGCCCACTTTAGAGAAAAAAAAAATAATTATATATACTGACAAATGCCACTAAAACAAAGCCCTATCTGTCCTTTAAAAAGAGTGTAAAATTCAAAGATGAACTTTATTCACCTGCTGAGTTATAGTCATCTAAAGAAGCGCATAGCAAAATTGTGAAATTTGCTCTGGTCATTTAGCTGTAAAACAGCCTAGTCCTTAACCGGTTAAATACTTTCTGAATGTGGTTTTGAATACCTTGAGGGGTGCAGTTTTCAAAATGGGGTGATTTATGGGGACTTTCTAATATAGAAGGCCCTCAAAGCCACTTCGGAACTGAACTGGTCCCTGAAAAAATGGCCTATTGAAATTTTCTTGAAAATATGAGAAATTGCTGCTAAAGTTCTAAGCCTCGTAACGTCCTAGAAAAATAAAAGTACGTGAAAAAAATGATGCACACTTATGAGGTCATTCCCTAATTAAAATCACCTAGGCCGGATATGTGGACAAGAAAAACAAAAAAACTGAGGGGGATACACTGTATAATAATATCAGTATTGTAAGACTAGACATGGACCCCACATCCACTTATAATAAATTGATCTATAGCTGCAAGGCAAAATTTTATCAAGATGAATGTTTATAACTATAAAAGTATAACAGGTGGATGTGCAGTCCATGTCTAGTTCTTCAATACAGATATTATTATACTGTATGGGGACATCTGTGTGGTGTGAGCTTTGTACTGTATGTGTCACGTTGGGTATGTGGACCCACTGGGCCGTACCGCCTTGACGGTATGGCAGCTGGCCAACAGGACACAGGTCACAGTCTATAGTTCGTATAGTGTACCTGTGGTAGCTCAGACAGTAGCAAGACAGGCTCGGCTGGAACTAGGCAGCAGGCAGGCGCCAGGCATGGCACAGCAGAACAGGCATGGTACACAGCACAACACGACTTCAGCTCAACACGGCACTTGAGCAGGATAGCACGGGATACAGGTTACAGGTAGCAGGAACGGGTAACCCTGGGAACTGGAAAACACTTAGGAGACCATTTGCATAGACATACTAGGATAACGACAACAAGGCTCAGGCATTGCAGGGAGGGGCACAGCCCTTCTTATAGTCCAGGGTGCTCTGGGAGCAATCAGCTCAATCTCCCACCTGTGTGCGCTTTGGCTCCTTGTCTGGACTGAGCTCGCGAGCGCACCCTGGTGGTCACTGTGGAACAGGACGGCCGCATGTGCAGACATCTCTGGAGAGAAGGGCGTCGACCGGATGGAAGAAGTTCATGGTCAGCGACCACAGACGTTACAGTATGGTTGCATCTATGGGGGCATTATACTGCACGGGAGCAGCTATGGGGACATTATACTGTGTGGGGGAAGCTATTTGGAATAATACTGTGTGGGAGGCACTATGAGCTATTATACTGTGTGGGGGGTAACTATGGGGTCATTATATTGTGTGTGGGGTTTTATGTGGGCATTTTACTGTGGGGAGGCACTATGGGAGCATGATACCGTGTGGGCTGAACTGGGTGTATATGGGCGGGAATTTGGCAGGGTTAGAAGCGTGGCTTACATGCACAGCATCGGTTGTCCCTCTTGACACTTCATGAAAGTTGGGAGGTATGGTAAATGAAGCTGCAAACATTGAGGATTACCTTGAGGTCTTTTAGAAAACAATTACAATGAAAGCCTCCAGCTACAGCAATAAATGCCTATGATAAAAATACTCAGGAAACTAATAGCTGCAGAGAAGCAGGTTGAGCAACATTCTTTATCCCTAATTTAACTTTATTAAAATCTGTAGCATACGCTGACAGCCAAGTCAAGCTGTATCTTTACTTTAGCAAAGAAAACTCCTTCAACTTGGGCTATAGTGAGGACTGATGTGTCCTGATGCTAGTTGAATAATTGAACCTGAGTTGTCCTCCAGAGTGGTGGTAACTAAAGGCTTATAAGGCGATAAGCGGCCAGTGCAGTGAACGCCGATCAATGAGACATCGTTGAACGGCGCTCGCTTGTCCCTGTCACACGGAGCTATGGATGGGGACGAGCGGTCGGTACTCCGATGGCTCATCCCCATCCATTATTATCATGTCGGCAGCGTGTCTCCGTGTTTACACAGGAAGACGTGCTGCCGACAACGATAATCTTTTACTTTTTTAAAGCGATACGACCAGCAGATGATCGAGCGTTTGCTCGGTCATCTGCTGATCGTTCTCCTGTTTACACAGGGCAATTATCGGCAACGAGCGTTATATTAACGCTCGACTGCCCAATAATCGTCCTGTGTAAAACCCCCTTAAGTCACCATACTTGTTGCCTATATTTTACTTGATTGGGGATATGGTTATTGTTAAGAAATTTCTTATCAAAAGTCTGGTTCACTCTCAGTTTAAAAACTAATAATATTGTGTACACTAGAGAGCAGATCCAGGTACAGTATTTGATCTAAAGTTTATTGTTTACATTGGGCATTTTATACATTTGAAAATGCATAGGGAATGAATATTAGTAAGCAATCACTCGACGCCAAGGTGTAAGGTGTATCCCATAAAAGCGTCATAACTTTAGTAATATTGAATAATATTTCACTAGTATAAATGTTAGATTCGCATTTGTGAATGATTCAGCAATATTAGAAATTCTCATAATAATTCTCATAAGTAGTCATAATAATCTTTAACCCCTTCCCTCTTTGGCCACTTTTGACCTTCCTGAAAGAGCCTCATTTTTCAAATCTGACATGTTTCACTTTATGTGGTAATAACTTCGGAATGCTTTTACCTATCCAAGCGATTCTGAGATTGTTTTCTCGTGACACATTGGACTTTATGTTACTGGCAAAATTTGCTTGATACATTCAGTATTTAATTGTGAAAACACCAAAATTTTGCGAAAAATTGCAAAAATTTGCATTTTTCTCAATTTAAATGTATCTGCTTGTAAGACAGGCAGTTATACCACACAAAATTGTTGCTAATTAACATCCCCATATGTCTAATTTAGATTGGCATCGTTTTTTTAACATCCTTTTATTTTTCTAGAAGGCTACAAGGCTTTGAACTTTAGCAGCAATTTCTCACATTTTCAAGAAAATTTCAAAAGGCTATTTTTGCAAGGGCCAGTTCAGTTGTGAAGTGGCTTTGAGGGGCCTATGTATTAGAAACCCCCATAAAACACCCCATTTTAAAAACATTACCCCTCAAAGTATTCAAAACAGCATTTAGAAAGTTTCTTAACCCTTTAGACATTTCACAGGAATTAAAGCAAAGTAGAGGTGAAATGTACAAATTTCATATTTTTCTGCAGAAATTAATTTTTAATCAATTTTTTTTGTAACACAGAAAGTATTACCAGAGAAATGCAACTCAATATTTATTTCCCAGGTTCTGCAGTGTTAGGAAATATCCCTCATGTGGCCCTAGCGTGCTAATGGACTGAAGCACTGGCCTCAGAAGCAAAGGAGTACCTAGTGGATTTTAGGCCTCCTTTTTATTAGAATATATTTTAGGCACCATGTCAGGTTTGAAGGGTTCTTCCGGTGCCAAAACAGTGGAAATCCCCCAAAAGTGACCCCATTTGGGAAACTACACACCTCAAGGAAATTATCTAGGTGTATAGTGTATAGGTGTATCAACATTTTTTCAAAGAAAATGTAGGTTTAGCGATTTTTTTTTCTCATTTTCACAAGGACTAAAGAAGTAAAGGAACCACAAAACTTGTAAAGCAATTTCTCCCTAGTAAAACAATATCCCATATGTGGTCATAAACTGCTGTTTGGACACAAGGCAAGGCTTAGAAGGGATAGAGCGCCATTTGGCCTTTGGAGCTCAAATTTACCAGGAATGGTTTGGGGAGGTCATGTCACATTTACAAAGCCCCTGAGGGAAAAAAACAGTGGAAACCCCCCACACAGTGACCCCATTTTGGAAACGACACCCATTGAGGAAATTATCTAGGGGTATAGTGAGCGTTTTGACCCCCACAGGTTTTTTGCAGAAATTATTGAAACTAGGCCCTGAAAATGAAAATCAACATTTTTTCAAAGCAAATGTAGGTTTAGCTAATTTGTTCTTATTTCCACAAGGACTGAAGGAGAAAAAGCACTGCAAAATTTGTAAAGCAATTTCTCCTGAATAAAACAATACCTCACATGTGGTCATAAACGGCTGTTTGGAAACACGACAGGGCTTAGAAGGGAAAGAGCACTATTTGGCTTTTGGAGATCACATTTAACAGGAATGGTTTGCGGAGGCCATGTCACATTTGCAAATCACCTGAGGGGACAAAAGAATGAAAACACCCAAAAAGTTACTCCATTTAGGAAACTACACCCCTTGAGGAATTCACCTAGGGGTGTAGTGAGCCTTTTGACCCCACAGTTGTTTCATAGAATTTATTAGAATTGCGCAGTGAAAATAAAAACAATCCTTTTTCTTCAATAAGAGGTAGCTTTGGCTCAAAACTTTGCATTTGCTCAACAAATAAAGGAAAAAAAGAACCCCAACATTTGTAAAGCAATTTCTCCCGAGTACAGCAATACCCCATATATGGTCATAAACTGCTGTTTAGGCACACAGTAGGGCTCAGAACGGAAGGAGCTGCATTTGGCTTTTGGAGGGCGGATTTTCCTGGATTGGTTTCTGGGCACCTGTGGGACCAAAACAGTGGAAACCCCTAGAAGTGACCACATTTTGGAAACTACACCCCTCAATGCATTCTCCTAGGGGTGTAGTGAGCATGTTAACCCCGCAGGAGTTTTGTAGAAATTAGTGTGCACTCGATATTACAGAGTGAAAATGTGATGTTTTCCATAGATATGCCAATATGTGGTGCCCAGCTTGTGCCAGCATAACAAGACAGCTCTCTAATTATTATGCTGTGTTTCCCGGTTTTAGAAACACCCTAAATCTGACCCTAATCTATTGCCTGGACATTTCACATAGCTCAGGACTGAAAGAGTACCATGTAAAATTGAGGCCTAATTTGGCTATTTACAAAGTATTGGCTCACAGTTGCAGGGCTCAGATGTGAAATAAGAAAAGAAACCCCTGAGAAGTGACCCTATTTAGGAAACTACACCCCTCAAGGCATTTATTAAGGGGTGTAGTGAGCATTTTGACCCCACAGGTCTTTTCCATAAATGAATGCGCTGCGGATGGTGCAAATTAAAATTTTTTATATTTTTCCCTAGATATGCCATTTCAGTGGCAAATATGTCGTGCCCAGCTTGTGCCACTGGAGACACACATCCAAAAAATTGTTAAAAGGGTTCTCCTGGGTATGGCGATGCCATATATGTGGAAGTAAACTGCTGTTTGGGCACGCTGTAGGGTTCAGAGGAGAGGGAGCTCCATTTGGCTTTTGGAGGGCGGATATGCTTGGTAGTAGCTTTGTTTGAGTATTGCTGATGTTTCCGTTTATAATGTGGTGGCATACACCCTGTTCCAAATTGTTATGCACATTGGATTTAAGTGTCATAAACATTAAATTATTAGTTTTTCAATTAAACTCATGGATGGTATTGTGTCTTAGGGCTCTTTGGAACATTGTAATCAATCTCAGACACCTGTGATAATTCGTTTAGCAGGTGTGCCCAATCAAAGGAAAACTACTTAAGAAGGACGTTCCACATTATTAAGCAGGCCACAGGTTTCAAGCAATATGGGAAAGAAAAAGGATCTCTCTGCTGCCGAAAAGCGTGAAATAGTGCAATACCTTGGACAGGGTATGAAAACATTGGATATTTCAAGAAAACTTAAGCGTGATCATCGTACTGTGAAAAGATTTGTGGCTGATTCAGATCACAGATGGGTTCGTTCAGACAAATTAATAGGATTAGGCGAGCAGCTGCTAAAATGACATTGCAAAGCAGCAAACAGGTATTTGAAGCCGCTGGTCCCTCTGGAGTCCCGCGAACCTCAAGGTGTAGGATCCTCCAGAGGTTTGCAAGTGTGCATAAAGCTATTATTTGGCCACCCCTAAAATGTTTTGATCTCTGTTGTGCATAATAATGTGAAACGGTGCATTTTGAGTATTTTACTTCTAAAAAAAAATCTGTTATCACTAGGAGATTTGTTCAATAAAATTTGCATTATACTCCAACGGTTGATGGCTTGAAGATTATACTGACTGTCATTTGCATCGACTATTTAGCAAAATCAGCGAAAAATAACATTTGCATAATAATTTAGAACGCGGTGTATGTAAGCTGGGCAGAGTATATCCATACCTCCCAACCATCCCGGATCCGACGGGACAGTCCCGGTTTCTCGCCGCTGTCCCGCCGTCCCGGGCGGTCTTCAAAATGTACCGCTGGGCACTGCATCAAAACAGCTGATCGCTGCTGACTGCAGCAGTGATCAGAAGAAGACAGGAGTCTTTTGGCAGTGTTCTCACTGGGCTCGATGCCGGCCCGTGAGTGGACCAGTCCAGTCACCTGACCTGTCATCTGACCTGTCATCTGACCTCACCGGTCAGGTGACTGGACTGGTCCACTCCCGGGCCGGCATCGACACCAGTGAGAACGCCACTGCAAGACTCCTGCCTTCTTCTGACGGTGATTAACGTCAAAGCAGAGCGGAGAGTGGCAGCAGTAGGGCCGGCTACCTATACCGCTCTCTGCTCTGGCGGCAATGTGGCACCTACAGGGGGACTGTGTGTGGAGCTATCTACTGGGGGGCTGTATGTGGAGCTATCTACAGGGGGCTGTGTGTGGAGCTATCTACAGGGGACTATGTGTGGAGCTATGTACAGGGGGGCTATATCTGGCGCTATGTACAGCGGGCTGTGTGTGGCGCTATCTACAGGGAGGCTGTGTGTGGCGCTATGTACAGGGGGGCTGTATCTGGCGCTATGTACAGGGGGGCAGTGTGTGGCGCTATCTACAGGGGGACGGTGTCTGGCACTATCTACAGGGGGCTGTGTCTGGCGCTATCTACAGGGGGGCTGTGTCTGGTGCTATGTACAGGGGGGCTGTGTCTGGCGCTATCTACAGGGGGGCTGTGTCTGGTGCTATCTACAGGGGGGCTGTGTCTGGCGCTATCTACAGGGGGGCTGTGTGTGGCGCTATCTACAGGGGGGCTGTGTGTGGAGCTATCTACAGGGGGGCTGTGTGTGGAGCTATCTACAGGGGGCTGTGTGTGGAGCCATCTACAGGGGGGCTGTGTGTGGAGCCATCTACAGGGGACTGTGTGTGGAGCCATCTACAGGGGACTGTGTGTGGAGCCATCTACAGGGTGCTGTGTGTGGAGCCATCTACAGGGGACTGTGTGTGGAACTATCTACAGGGGGGCTGAATCTGGCGCTATTTACAGGGGGCAATAAGGGTGCATCATTACTCTGTGGGGTCACCACAGTGGCATTATTACTGTGTGAGAGTACTAAAGGGGCGTTATTACTGTAAGGGGACACTAAGAGGGCATCCTTACTAAGTGGGGTCACTAAGGGGCATCCTTACTGTGTGTGGGTTACTAAGGGGCTATAATAACTGTGTAGGGGTATCCTCATTGTGTGAGGGGTACTAAGAGGGCATTATTACTGTGAGGGGGCACTAAGAGGGCATCATCACTGTGTGGGGGCACTATTACTGTGTGCCACACAAAGAGTACAAGATGAAAGTGTGTGGGGCACAAAGGGGCACTATTACTGTGCGGGGGCACTATTACTTTGTACTGCATAAAGAGTGGCACAATTACTGTGTAGGGGCACTATTATTTTGAACTGCGCATAGGGGGCACTATTACTGTGTGGGGCACTATTACTGTGAACTGCACAAAGGGGGGCACTATTACTGTGTGGGGCACTAAGGGGGCACTATTACAGTGTGGCACTATCTATTTGTCACTATTATTTTTTGGGCTGCTATCTGTGGGGCACTTTTTTTGTACATTATTCATGTCACACTTAGCCTTATCAGTGTTGTTAGTTTTGGGGTATGATGTCCCCAATAATTATAAACAACATTGCTAGAATTAGGTTTGGGTTCGGGTCCCATATGTGCCTTAAACAAGTACATTTTTATCTGCTTCATGGTCTGTCACCCTTAAGGGGGTTTTACACTGGGCGATTATTTGGCAAACGAGCGTTCATAGAACGCTCATTGCCAATAATTGCCCTGTGTAAACAGGGCAGCGTTCAGCAGATGAACGAGCAAACGCTGGATCATCTGCTGGTTGTATCGTTTTAAAAAAGTAAAATATTTTCGTTGTCGGCAGCACATCTCCCTGTGTAAAGAGAGAGACGTGTTGCCAACATGATAATAACGTATGGGGACGAGTGATTGGAGTAACGACTGCTCGTCCCCATCTATAGCTCTGTGTGACAGGAGCAAACAAGCGCCGATCAACGATGTCTCGTTGATTGGCGCTCGCTGCACCAGCCGATTATCGGCCGGTGTAAAAGGGCCTTTAGAGCAAGCCACTCAATTATGGTGTCAGGGTGAACGTGGTGTCCAGTGAAGGATTTATTATTACCCACCTCCAATTTACTTACTTGTCTCCTGCTGTGAACAACACTTGGATGCTGCTGACTGTAAAGGCTGCCAGCGCCTGTCGCCGTATACTTACTACTTTCCAGCGTCTTCTGCCTACTGGCCGGTGCTGCTTCTCCGGTTTCTGCTGCTGGCAGCCTCCCACACTGCCGTCATTCACCTCCTGCCTTGTCCACTTCTGCTGCTAGGGCATGCGCGCTGACCCCTTTCTTCTTGAAGGGCCAGCTAGCGCCTAAATTACACCCAGCTTTTCCAAGCTACAAAAGGGTCCCGTCCACTCTACTCCAATACCTGACAATTTTTATTTGTGCTCTCTAGCTTGCTAGTAGTACCCTGCTTACTGTTTGTAAGGACAAATCCATCCAGGTGGAAAGAATAAAGCTTTCTGTTGAAAAACATCTAAGAAGACGCCCCAATAATCTGTGACTGTACCGTGGTGGAAAAACTCACTTTCTTATGGATTGTTCGGTGATACCAGGAAAATCCAACATCTAGGGCACGCAGCAGAGGCTCCTCTCGGCAGTGAATCTGTTTCTCAAAAAATGACTATACCCATCAATTTGTTCATCTCTGGAGTTTGCTTCACAGTTTGAGCATTTTTGGATTCTGGTTCTGCAGGAAATTTTCTTTGCCAAGCTTTAGTTGCCCGCTATCAGATCGCTGTTCTCCAACTGGACAAGCCACTTTTTATTGTATCCCTGGAATGAAAATTATTGCCTTAAATCATCCACCAGGTTACCGAGCCCATCTCTATGCAAGTAGGAGTACTCTATAATGAACTAATTTCCTTCTATGTTCTGAAAAATGCCCCCAGTCCTCTTCTCTTGGGCTTTCCTTGGTTACGAAAACATTCTCCAGTGATAGACTGGACTTATGCTCAGATAACCCATTGGGGTGAAACTTGTCATCAACAATTCAACAATGTCTGCCTGTCATTCGTCCTTCAAGGCCTCGGCGTTTGGAACAGATTCTGGACGGTTTGCCTAAACCTTATACCAGTTATTCAGATGTATTTTATAAACACCAAGTAAAGCCCGTTCCACCACATAGATCTTACAATTGTTCCATTA
Organism: Rhinoderma darwinii; assembly: GCF_050947455.1. Lineage (NCBI taxonomy): Eukaryota > Metazoa > Chordata > Amphibia > Anura > Rhinodermatidae > Rhinoderma > Rhinoderma darwinii. The sequence goes on from NC_134687.1 coordinate 300,296,192, forward strand.
GATTAATACACAACTCCACTCCTCCTCGGGGTAAAGTATACCCATTTCTAGTCCCGAGACTGAAGCAATGTCGCTATAAATCAAAGAAAACCTGGAGAGGGGGTATATTTGCAAATTATCATCTCCTGCTTGAGTAGTCTTTTACTTTGTCTAAAATAGACGGTACTTTACGCCCCTAAATTGAAGACTGTGGAGTCAATGAGATCACAATAAAATAAAAAACAAGTATCCCCTCCCTTTGATTTCAGAATTCTTTGACCGACTGCAGGCAGTGAAGATTTTTACCAAACTAGATTTACGTGGAGCATACAATTTAATTCAATCTGCGAAGCGAATGAGTGCCTTGGGTGCTACCGGTATACATTCCTTACGGGGGCGGACACAGAAAGCAGAGGGCCAGTATGCAAGAATAGTATGTGAGCCCATTTCTCCCTAATACCTCAGCATAGAGCACCCCCTTTTTTAAGCTATAAAATTCATTAGTTCAGGCCCTCACATGTAATCTAATAGAAGCTCCTAGGTACTTGTAAGGGTGCAGTGAACCCTTTACCTACTAGGTGCCTGTGCAGCTGCACAGATTACACATATCATATGTCCGGCCCTGCTTCCTTATCCTTCCACATTCCATCAGAATCTGGTTCGCACTCACCAAGTTGGACAACTCCAGTTGGAGAACAATCTTTTCGGACTATTAACATGTATCAGAGTTCAGTTAAATGGAACATTCAGAAATTACAAACTTAATTTGAATTAAAGGCTATGTAAACCTGTGAAAGGCAAAAATGTTTAGTTTTTTTGTTTTTTAATAATAAAAAGATGTATCAGTGTGTTTTATGTAACTTTGTAAATACTTTTTCTTAAAAATTATTTTTACTTTTTTAGATACAGCTGCTCTGTATTCTCTATACTCAGCAGCTTTATCTAGCGCTACTCGTCAGTCCTGACGGATTCAGTGTCGGCAGGTCCTGCGAGTTTCTAACACGCAGGATCCACCTGTAATCTATTACATCTAAGTTCAAAAGTGGCACGGATAGGTTTAGACACTCGTTTTTGCCTACTGCAGTAGCACTTTATTATATGTCTGTGTAAGGGTTAGTATTTACGTATTCTATAGTAATTTTTATTAATATGCTTATTTTAATGTATTATGTATGTTGCTGTGAATTATCGTAGTATGACTATGTATGTGTTTGTTTGTTTTTTGATTGTGTACTATTTGGAGTTGTGAGAAACAAAATAATTTCTTCTTGGGGATAAATTAATTTGTATCTATCTATCTATCTATCTATCTATCTATCTATCTATCTATCTATCTATCTATCTATCTATCTATCTATCTATCTAATCTTTGCTGAGGGGGCGGAGATTGGCCCCGTGTGGAGAAGGTGGCTTAATCCAGAGCTCCTCATGCTACCCGACCGAACATACATGAATAGCGGCATCTGAGTGGTTTTGGAGAGAGGGAGGGAGCTACCTCTCATCCCACTGACACCCGGCGATAAGATCGCCGAGTGTCTGTGTCTCCGATGGCAGCCGGGGGCCTAATAAAGGCCCTCTGGTCTGCCTGTAGTGAATGCCTGCTAGGCTATGCCAGAGGCATGTCCTAGCAGATGCCTGTCCGTTTTAAACGGACATGCAGTAATACACTGCAATACAAAAGTATTGCAATGTATTATAAAAGTAGTGAAGTCCCCTAGTAGGACTAGTAAAAAAGTAAAAAAAAGTTGAATAAAGTTAATTAAAAAAAATGAAAAACCCACTTTTTCCCCTTACAAAATGCTTTACTATTAAAATAAAACACAATAAAGCAAAAAAGTCACACATATTTGGTATTGCCGCGTCCTTAACGACCCCGACTATAAAGCTGTTACATTATTTAACCAGCACGGTGAACGCCGTAAAAATAAAATAAAAAACAACTGAAAAATTGATGTTTTCTGTTAATCCTGACTTAAAAAAAAATGTGATAAAAAGTGATCAAAAAGTCGCATCTACTCTAAAATGGTACCAATAAAAACTACAAGTCGTCCTGCAAAAGAAAAGCCATCAAACAACTGCATCGGCGGAACAATAAAAAAGTTATGGCTCTTCAAATATGGAGACACAAAAACAAATAATTTTGAAAAAAAAGTGTTTTACTGTGTAAGTAGTAAAACATACAAAATCAATCTAGATTTGGTATCTTTACAATCATAACAACCCGTTGAATAAAGTTATTGTGTTATTTATACCACACGATAAACTACGTAGATTTAGGATGCAAAAAAAGAGTGGCGAAATTTCAGGTTTTCTTCTATCCCCCCCAAAAAAAGTTAGTAAAAGTTAATGAATAAATTATATGTACCCCAAAATGGTGCTATTAAAAAGTACAACTTGTCCCACAAAAAACAAGACCTTATACAGCTCGACGCAAAAATAAAAAAGTTATAGCTCTTCGAATGTGACGATGGAAAAATGTAAAAAATGGCTTGGTCATTAGGGCCCAGAATGCTAGCAGGGGGAAGGGGTTAAACTGGAAGAATATTTATTCATATGAACTTATTCATTGGGAACGTAATACTAGTGACAAATTTCTCCGTATATTGTCTCCTTGGAAAGGGTATATTGACAGAACTAGCTGTTCTTCCTAATTTGGGATAACTGCCTTGGTATTAGGCCTCATCTACACGAGCGTGTGCGTTTTGCGCACGGAAAAAACACTGCATTTTGCGTGCGCAAAAGGCACTTAACAGCTCTGTGTGTCATCAGCGTATGATGCGCGGCTGCGAGATTTTCTCGCAGCCGCCATCATTATGACACTCCGTTTGGATGTTTGTAAACAGAAAAGCACGTGGTGCTTTTCTGTTTACATTCAGAGTTTGACAGCTGTTGCGCGAATCACGCAGTTCACACGGAAGTGCTTCCGTGCGGCATGCGTGGTTTTCACGCACCCATTGACTTCAATGGGTTGCGTGATGCGCGAACAGCGCACAAAGATAGGACATGTCGTGAGTTTTTTTCAGCGGACTCACGCTGAAAAAAACTCACGGACTGTCTGCATGCCCCCATAGACTAATATAGGTGCGTACGACACGCGTGAAAAGCACGCGCGTCGCACGCACGTATATCACGCTCGTGTAAACGAGGCCTTACTCTGTAATTCTGTTTTCTGAATAGGTTTGCTTATGCTCTGAATTCATTTAAAATATAATTTGTATCTATATACTGCTTGTAGAAAAGATGTATCCATTGCAACTTTCAACTTATATGGTAGACACGTGACACTATTCCCTTCCTTTCTTTGTTCATCCCTAACCCCCTATTCCTTCTCTCCTACTTTTTTCTTCCTTTTCTATGATTTTCTTACCCCTCCCTCCCATTCCTCCCTGCCCTATCCTGTCCTTTTCCATATTTTACCTTACTTATTTTGAGATATACAACTTACTTGTTACAGTGAAGGAAACAAGTATTTGATCCCTTGCTG